>NW_026875068.1:0-170426 GCF_032173495.1 Musca vetustissima
AAATCGACTTCACTGTTTAGGTTATACTAATTTCAGAACGTTTTGTTCCTATTGGTTCCTTGGTGCGTCAATTACTTAAAATCAATCTATAATAAAAGGAAGCTATATTTAAATCTGGACCGATTTTCACGAAACAAGGCAGACATCACTCTAGGCTCAATTCAATACGTTATGCCAAATTTCGTGCAAATCTAATGATATATAGCGACTTTGGTGCACCATTTACATGAAACCGGACGAAACTATATGTGGGAGCTATATAGAAATTTGGACCGATTTCCTCGAAACTTGGCAGACATCACTCTAGGCTCAATTCAGTACGTTATGCCAAATTTCGTGCAAATCGAAGGATATATAGGGACGTTGGTGCACCATTTACATGAAATCGAACGAATCTATATATGGGAGCTATATCTAAATCTGGGCCTATTTTCACGAAACTTGGCAGACATCGTTCTAGACCTAAATGATTAGGCTGTACCGAATTCCGTGCTAATCGAAAGATATATAGGGACTTTGCGGCACCATTTACATGAAATCGGACGAAACTATATATGTGAGCTATATCTAAATCAGGACCGATTTTCATGAAACTTGGCAGACCTCATTCTAGGCCCAATTAAGTAAGTTATGCCAAATTTCGTGCAAATCGAAGGATATATGGGGTCTTGGGGCACCATTTACATGAAATCGAACGAAACTATATATGGGAGCTATATCTAAATCTGGGTCTATTTTCACGAAACTTGACAGACATCGTTCTAGACCTAAATGATTAGGCTGTACCGAATTCCGTGCTAATCGAGAGATATATAGGGACTTTGCGGCACCATTTACATGAAATCGGACGAAACTATATATGGGAGCTATATCTAAATCAGGACCGATTATCATGAAACTTGGCAGACATCATTCTAGGCCCAATTAAGTAAGTTATGCCAAATTTCGTGCAAATCGAAAGATATATAAGGACTTTGGGGCACCATTTACATGAAATCGGACGAAACTATATATGGGAGCTATATCTAAATCTGAACCGATTTTTCCGAAACTTGGCAGACATCACTCTTGGCTTAATTCAAAACGTTATGCCAAATTTCCTGCAAATCAAAAGATATATAGGGACTTTGGGGCACCATTTACATGAAATCGGACGAAAATATGTATGGGAGCTATATCTAAATCTGGACCGATTTTCATGAAACTTGGCAGGCATCATTCTGGACCTAAATGATTAGGCTGTACCAAATTTCGTGCAAATCAAAAGTTATATAGGGGCCGTTTACATTAAATCGGTTAAATATATATATGGGAGCTATATCTAAATCTGAACCGATTTTTCCCGAATAAGTGACCTATGCCAAATTTAATCCAATTAGGATCATAAATGCGACCTGTACTTTGTTTACAATTTAACATGGACAGACAGAGAGACAAACGGACGGACATGCATAAATCGACTTAGAAAGTGATTCTATGCATATTCTCAAAAGGAACCATGTGTCTATCTCGTTTCCTTTTGCCTGTTACAAACATATGCACAAAGACATAATACCTGTACCACTTTGTGGTGAAGGGTATAAAAACTACCCATATACAATCTATTGATCCTACTCAATGCCGATTTATGTGCCAACAAACATTATGACTCTCGCCATGCAAACAAACAATTATTTACTCATATTCGGTAACAATAACTGTGTCTTTGTTTGTTCCGCCAAACTATTCAATATTTCATCATAACTATATTTATTTGTTTATGTAATTGTTGAGAAATGATTGTTGACCTTTGGACTTTATTTTTTTTTTTAATTTATTAATTTTTCCGGCTTGAGGTCATTGAAAATTAAAAAGATTTTTGGTTTCTTTTTTAATTTATTTTTATTTTTCCAATATTTCGATCATCGTCGATGATCATCATCAGGGATTGACTTTAAAAAACAAAAAACATAATTACATAAATTTATTAACAAAATTACAAAATTGGTTTTTAGTTACATTTTATTTTTCTTATTAACACAGATTAAGTTCCACTCTCATTGAATTGACTAGATCAACTAACTCTTTTTTTTTTTTTTTTTTTTTTTTTTTTTTTTTTTTTTGTTGGAGCTTTTTTCAATTATGCTCCTGTATATTTGTGCACAATGTTCTGTATCTGTCTTAAAATTGATACGGTTTTTGGCAGGTACATTTATTATGTGTAACATTTCTAACATAAATCTTCTTTTATAGTTTGCCTCGCGTGTTAAAATGTTAACATCTTTAAAGTTAGGTGTGTGTCCAGTTTGAGAACAGTGTACTGCTAGGGCTGTTTTCTGTTCTAGAGGTTTGTTTTTATTTTTATGATCAGACTTGTGGCCGCTTATTCTTGTTTTTAGTTTTGTCTTTGTAGTGCCAACATATACCTTTTGGCATATGTTGGACTTGTCACCATTGCACTTGATTTCATAAACTAAATTAGATTGTTCGTCTGGAGGGGTTTTTGATTTTGTCCGACTAAAGAAGTTGTTATTTGTATTGCTACTTTTTAAAGCAAGTCTGTAATGTTCTTTGTCATATAGGTTTGAATTGGCGAAGCGTTCGGATAGACCAGGTACATATGTGCACTTTTTGTATATTGTGTCAGGTTTTTGTTCGTCCTTAGCAGTTTTAGTCGTTTTTACATGCTTTATTAAATCTTCAATTGTTTGGCTCGGGAAGTCATTCATTTTTAATATTTTTCTAATTTTTATTTTATTTTTGTGGTGAAATTGCTTGTCACTGATATTGAGCACTCTCCTTATAAAATTTGTGGCAGTGTTAATTTTAATATTCCGAGAGTGTTTGGAATGGAAATTTATGATTCTTCCGGATGCAGTCGACTTTTGGTACCAATCTAGTTTTAGTTTGCGTCCTTCTCTATGTATCATTGAGTCAAGATATGGGAGCTTATTTTCGGATTCACATTCCATTGTGAATTTTATTTGTTTGTTATATTCGTTTAGTACTGCAAGGGTATTGTCAATTTGATCTTTCTTAACTATGCAAAATATGTCATGCTTTAAAAAGTAGCAATACAAATAACAACTTCTTTAGTCGGACAAAATCAAAAACCCCTCCAGACGAACAATCTAATTTAGTTTATGAAATCAAGTGCAATGGTGACAAGTCCAACATATGCCAAAAGGTATATGTTGGCACTACAAAGACAAAACTAAAAACAAGAATAAGCGGCTACAAGTCTGATCATAAAAATAAAAACAAACCTCTAGAACAGAAAACAGCCCTAGCAGTACACTGTTCTCAAACTGGACACACACCTAACTTTAAAGATGTTAACATTTTAACACGCGAGGCAAACTATAAAAGAAGATTTATGTAATTTATTTGTTCAACGCCTATTATTAATAATATTTTCGACTGTCCGCACTGAATGACGGACTGACACTGGCCAGTCAGTCATTGTATGTTTGATTTTCAAAAAAAAAATTGTTTTGGAAATGAAAGGGCGGTTCAAGACGTAATAAATCTAGCAACAACAACAACAAATAGAACAAAAACACAACATGCGGTTGCTGTTTTTATTTTTGTTAGACCCACCCACTCAATTACCACCGCTACACTACAAGTAATCATAGCGGTACTACATGGAGGTGAATATCCCCCGACCGACCACACAACTGAATAAAAACCACAAAATTTTATTTTATTTCAAATCGTTCAATTTATTCCAATTGGTTTCACGTTTAAGTAGCCTTTAACGGCACAAAATGCAAAACTTTAAAATATTTATTTGCAAGTTGAACGAATTTGAATATGCCACCAGACCACCACCACCATTCGGGGGTCTTAATGGTCAATGGTGCCAGGCTACGTACCTACCTACCAACCACCTACCATCGAACATCATTTAAGCTGCCAGGTTTTTGCACTTTCTGTCAAGAGTTCAATTTTCCATGTGATTTGTTAAATTGTAAAGACTGGTCAACAAGGAGGGGTGGGACATCGCTCTGACTCTTCAAAAGTTTTCCTTGGCCAGTTAATAGTTTCTCTTGTTGTTGTTGCTATTCTGGCAGAAATCCATGTATAACACCTTGAGCTATTATAGCTTTTTATGCACAAATCTCCCCGCAATGATTCGTCCAGCCAGCCAACCAGCCATCCACTTTAATCGCAGATTTATGTTTTAATGGCTGTTTATGAAGTCCAATTATGCCATGAATTATTATTGGCCATTATTTGTTGCGTGAAACAATTTCATTACGAGCGAACGAACGACCGACCGAACCAAACCAAACCAAATTATAAATTCCAATAAATAACTTTGAAAATAAATTGTAGTTCTTGGTTGTTGCTGTTTGCTAAGAAGGTAGGTAAATTATAAAATATGTCTTCGCATAATTGTAAAATGTGTCTCTGATCGTTAAAGGATAAATAAATGAATGTAGGATATTTCGTTCAAAATTTGTTTTAAAATTGAAATTTTGCTTTTAGCAATAAGGAAACTTAACGAAGATAAAATGTTTATTAAAATAAAAATAATAACAATTAGAAATTTAAAACTAAGTTATTTGTGTATACTGAACATATTAAATAGGACAATTTAAAAGAAATGAAGAACAAAGTGGAAAACATATCCCTATAAAGCAAGAACTTAATTTTTAATATCGGACAATAAATGTTTTGTAAACCAGTGAGCGGAGCAGTATAGTCGGACGGGGCCGACCCTACACAACTACCTCGGAACTCTAACTTATTGCAGATCTATATTCCAAGAATGGGCAATGTTTCCCGATATTTGCACCCTCTTAACCGATTAGAGATCAATAGCTCCTATTTCTTGCCATGACATCTATTTTGAATTATGTTTTATATCATAATATCCATTTTTTTTTTCATTTTACACAGAAAGGTCTTGGTTGACTTGACCCGCTGAATAGTGACAATCATTACAAAAGCCCATCAAATTAGTTGGCCAGATTCATTCTCCAGTGTAATATTCTGCTTATAATTGTGGCATATAGATCGACTTGAAAAAACACAATAAAAATAAGTTTCGGTCCACTTCATCCCAAAATTATTATCTGATCATCACCGCAAATTATAGGCGTTGTCCTTGACCATAACCGGAACCTCATGGAAATTTTAAAAGCGATCAGCGCTATATTTCCGCCTACAGTGTGGTATTGGTTTACTAAATAATATCTTAATAAATATTTACGTGAAACTCACACATCCGAGTACATACGACCATACAACTTCTCTTGGATATACTATCAATTTCTCGTGTCTATGTCCTTCAGGAGTAAATATATATGCTATAGAATACAAATTTTGTCATTTTTCACACAAAAGTATGGGTCCATTTGACCCACTAAATATTGACCGATCTTTATCTTACTCTTTGGTTCGGTCCCCTTCTCCATCCAAAATTGTTCGCTATGTTTGGACCATAATTGCGGCCTCTGGAGCGACCAGAAAATTAGTCAAAAATAAAGTTTTTGGTCCATTTCATCCCCTAAATATTAACTAATTTTTTTCCAAAAACAGTAGGGGTCTTCATTGGCAAGAACCCATCCTACATGCAAAATTTCGTGAAGTTTGGTCCATAACTGTGGCCTGTATCGTATTTACAAATTATAGATCGACTCAGCTAATCGAGATATGACGATCGGTATACTTAAAGGTGGGTCTAGGACCAATATTTCACTGCGTTACAAACTTTTGGGGCTGCACAAAGCTATAATACCCTGACAACATAGGGTATAAAAAGCCGGTCATATGAGGAAGCAGCATTTCAAATATTTATCTCAAAAATAATAACAAGAACAAGAAAAAATGAATCTGTGATTTATAACACTGTGACAAAAAATCGGGAATTTACCCTGGGGGTTGGAAAATTGTCGATTATATTAAGAACCAAGAAGGACAAATTTGCCAAGTTTTTGAGTTATGGAGTGATGCAATTTTTGGTGGAGAGTATACTAAGTTAAGATTCCATAACTATCCATAAATATTCTCTTGTCACAGCGCTCCTATAAATGTTCCTTCGAAATGGAGTGACCGATTTTGATCAAATTTTATATTTAGCTTCTTTGGAATGAGAATAGGTTGTAAGCTATTTCTATACCCAAAAGTGGATTATGTCGCATATGTCCCACACTTCCCATTGTTATACCCTTCACCACCCTGTTGTACAGGGTATTCTGTCTTTGTGCATATGTTTGTAACAGACAAAAGTAAACGAGATATATGGTTCCTTTTGAGAATATGATAAGGATCACTTTGGCACAGATCACTTATTTGGTCCAAGGGCCAAATTGGAGAAAATAGGTTCAAATTTAGGTACATCTCCCATAACGTATTTTCGTCCGATTTGATGTTAATGATGTACCAAACTCTCAAAGTTTGTCCGATTGTGACAAAATTTAGTACTGAATTAAGGGATGATGGCGGACATGATAACTCCTCACTGGAACGTCGGAATCCGAAAATTCCAACGGTGTTAGAAAGAGTACATGTCTGGCTCTTGGATGAACTAGGATTATTGGCTTCGCTCTAAAATTAACAAAATGACGGTCCTTTGAACAAATATTTTTGGAAAATCGCCGATTTTTTACCAAAAACCAAGTTAAAAAATAACGAAGATCTTCACCGATTGGCTTTATCCTAATTCATACGATAGCTATATACTCACAGAGAAACGTGTAAAAATTTGGAATCGATTGGGTTATTAGTTTTTGAGTTATCGTGACCGCCATTTGCAAAAGAGAAAAACGCGTTTAAAGTTCGAGAAGCTCTTTAGCCGTCACTTGATGCTGACACAATAAATCGGTTATATCTTCAAGAGTTGAGATTTACACTTGAAATTTTGTAGGGACATTCTTGAATTAGTGTTGATTCGAATTAAGTCAAAAACATATTTGACACCGAGAATGGGGGGTCCCCTTAAGCACAGTTCGATGTATGTGAAGTTTTGTGGAAATCGGTTCAGATTTTTATATAGGTCCCAAGTGTAATTTCGTCCCAATATTTATTCGATTGAGACAAAATAATTTTGCACAGCGTACTGACTTAGGTCCAGAATGATGTATATGAGGGTTTATTGAAATCTGTATAGCATAGCGATTGCAATTGAGTTCAGAATTATAAGGTTTGTTAAAATCGGTTTAGATTTAGATATAGTTTGATATAAATTTTCTTCTGATAAACCCAAAATATAAGAGTGAGTGTAGAATTTAGTCTAAACTGTTGTCTTAAGTTTGAAATCGACTCAAATTTACACAAAAGATCCGGTTCGATTTGCACGATATTTATACCCTTCACCACACTGTGGTACAGGGTATTATGTCTTTGTGCATATGTTTGTAACAGACAAAAGGAAACGAGATAGACATATGGTTCCTTTTGAGAATATGCATATAATCACTTTCAAAGTCGATTTATGCATGGCTGTCCGTCTGTCTGTCCATGTTAAATTGTAAACAAAGTACAGGTCGCATTTATGATTCGAATTGGATGAAATTTGGCGCAGTTCATTTATTTGGCCCAAGGACGAAACGTATTGAAAATCGGTTCAGATTTAGATATAGCTCCCATAGATATTTTCGTCGGGTTCAATGTAAATGTTGCACCAAAGTCCCTACATATCTTTCGATTTGCACGAAAATTGACATAGAGTACTGAATTAAGTCTAGAAGGATGTGTGTTAAGTTTCGTGAAAATCGGTTCAGATTTAGGTATAACTCTCGTTTATATTTTCGTCTGATTTTATGTAAATAGTGCACAAAAGACCCTATATATTCTAACGATTTGCACGAAATTTGGCATAGCGTACTGTATTGACTCTAGAATAATGTGTATAAAGTTGCGTGAAAATCGGTTCAGATGGTACACCAAAGTCCTTATATATCTTTTGATTTACAAGGAATTTCGAATACCGTACTGAATTGAGTCTAGAATGATATGTGCTATGTTTCGTAAAAATCGGTTCAGGTTTATATATAGCTCCCACATATACTTTTCCAATTTTATATAGTGTAATAAAGCCCCTATATTTTTTTTCTATTTGCACGAAATTTGGCATAGCGCTCTGCATTAAGTCTAGAATGATGTGCGTTAAGTTTCGTGGAAATCGGTTCAGATTTAGATATAGCTCCCATATATACTTTCTTCTGTTTTTATGTAAATTGTAAACTAAAGACCCAAAGTTTGCCCGATTGGCACACAATTTTGCAAATCGCAGAAATCGGTTCAGATTTAGATATAGCTCTCATACATATTTCCGTCCGATTTTAGGTAAATGGTACACCAAACTCTCAATTTGTTGTCCGATTGATACGAATTTTTGCAAAATTGAGATTAGAATAACGTTATTCCGTTTTGTTCAAATTGGTGCAGATGCCGACATAGCTTCCATATATCGACGCCTCCGAATCATAGTATGCTGAGTCGACTTAGCATGTTTTAAAGTTTTTTACGTTTTTAGATACTACGGTCCTTAATTTATATTATCTGAAATTTTGGTAATCATCGGCCAATCCAAACTAAAGTTATAAGCAAAAATGTACTTAGCATGGCCCGTAAGATATATGAAACTTCCATACTTTGAGAGCTTCTACTGAAAAACTCACTTTTCAGACTTAGCATACTATGGTTCGGAGGGTGTATCAAGTTTGCTTTAAATAGATCGATTTGTCACAATGTACGCAAACGGCTCTAAATCTGCCCGAATAAAATGAAATTTAGCATAGATTGCAGAATGGCATATGTGTGGATTGAAGAGGGAAGATCGCCACTGATCATCTTCAGTTCCCATAGTTTTTTGTTGGGGATATTCTCCCACAAGCTATTAATAGCCTTTAATACCCAAATGTCTCTTGTAACAAAGCGAAGTACTTAGCTAATAACCCGTCAATACTAATAATGATCACATACATTTATCATCACATCACAACGCTCATTAAGATCACATCGTTCAATTTCATGTCAATGTTCCTTCGAAAAGGCGACGCGACTACATATGTAGAATATACCAAAGTGGTGAAGGGTATCATAAAGACCGCCCAAACCGCCTTTATTCCTTTCCTTACTGGTTTGTGTTCTTGAAGTGCCATCTGTAAGATATGTAGAAATTCCAACCAAATTTAAAATATTAGATATTTGCATGAACGGCTATTAACTACGCACAGAAATTAACATTTCGTGAATATTCAAGAGTTTTTGAAATTTCAATTTAACTTTTAAACCGATTTTCTTTGAATTAAATAAAAACCATGTATCTCAAAAACAAATCTAATACACCATCCAGCTTCTAATGGAGGCAAAATAATACACATTAAGCAACACAACCTAATACATTTCTTTAAAATTTCCATTTCATACTCCCATTAAAACCTCCACACCTTCCATTAAAATCACTTCGATAATTATTTTCTAATCTGCGATAATTAATTTCAAGAGCATTTGTGAAAAAAAAACCTAAACATCCCTATTGTTTCCCATTGAACACGTTCAAAACTAATTGAGTTTTCATTTGAAAACTAATGTCAATTGAACCAAAAAAACAATTAATTATCTTTATCACAAAAAATACAACAACAATAAAATAATAGTAGCCATACATTTATTACTACTGGTAAAGTTATCCTAATTAAAGAATCGTCCACCAAACAACTCATGCCTTCGTTTTGATAAATTGTCACAAATCTAAAGAACTATTCTCGTAATTACTGGACAACAAACAGAAGATGACAGACAACTGACTCAGTCAGCCAGCCCTTTTCTTGGAATTGTCACTTAAGATAGGGGGAAACACACACACACACAAACAGGCTCCTAACGTTAATGACCACTTGAGAGGATACAATTTAAGTGGTCAAAGGAGTAAATGGAAATGAATGACAAACGACAAATTTTCTAATGATGAGGTTTTTTGTTGCAGCCGCTCAAAGGGCTGTAGAAAAAAAAATATATTACAAAATCCACGTCCAGGGCTCTGTGAAAAAATATTAGGACAGTGGCTGGGAAAATATTCATTACAATATCGACATCTTGATTTAGTAACTTCGATATCACAAATGTTTTTTTTTTTAAAGCCCACGTCTAGGTCAGTGATAATATTTAAAGTCATTAAAAATGCCGCCTAGATCTGTGCTAGAAAAATATTTTTTAAAAACCTACATGATTTAAAAATCCACGCATAAGGCAAGGATACATTCCGAAATTCACGCATAGAGCCTGGGATGGCCCTATTCTTTGAAAACCCCACGCCTGGGTCAGTTCTGGAAAATATTCCTCGAAAAATCCAACCCAAAGGGAAGAAATAAAAAATATTCTTTGAAAATTCCCGCCTAGGCATGTGATATAAGAAATAATGTTTAAAAAACGCTAACGCCTAAAGAACTGCTAGAAAAATTATATTTGTTAAATCCACGCTTATGTTACAGAAAACCAGTAAGGAAAGTAGTAAAGTCGGACTGGGCCGACTATATGATACCCTTCACCACTTTGGGCATATTCTACATATGTATCTTTACACATGTCTTTTCGAAGGAACATTGACATAAAACTGAACGAACTTAAAAATGTGATCCTTATCTATAAGTAAACCGACTAACATCAATCCTTACACATGCCATTCTGCAATCTATTCCATAGATTTTAATCAACCCTCACGCACGCTATTTGGTAAGCTTCACTGTTTAAAATGCAATATCAATAAGGCACCCATTGATTATTTGGTTTACAATCAAAATGAATAGGTCGAAATTATACATGGAAGCTATGCTATGTCTAAATCTGAACCTATTTCAATGAAACTTGCCCGAGATTAATTTATATTAATTTCAGTACGTTTTGCCAATCGGCCAATATTTGGCTCTTTAGTGCACAATTTACATTAAATCGGACGAAAATATATATTGAATCTATATCTAAATCTGAACCGATTTTCGCGAAACTTAGCATACATAAAATTTGGGACTTTGGAGACCCACTTACCTTAGATCGGACGAAAATATATATGGGAGCTATATGTAAATCTGAACCGATTTTCTCGAAACTTGGCACGCGTGATTTTGGACCTAATTCAGTACTCTATGCCAAATTTCGTGCAAATTAAATGATATATAGGGACTTTGGTGCCCCATTTACATAAAATCGGACAAAACTATATATGGGAGCTATATCTAAATCTGAACCGATTTTCTCGAAACTTGGCACGCGTCATTTTGGACCTAATTCAGTATTCTATGACATATTTCGTGCAAATCGAATGATATATAGGGACTTTGGTGCCCTATTTACAATAAATCGGACGAAAATATATATGGGAGCTATATCTAAATCTGAACCGATTTTCTCGAAACTTGCCACGCGTCATTTTGGACCTAATTCAGTACTCTATGCCAAATTTCGTGCAAATCGAATGATATATAGGGACTTTGGTGCCCCATTTACCTTAAATCGGACGAAAATATATATGAGAGCTATATCTACATCTGAACCGATTTTTCCCAATTTCAATAGGGTTCGTCCTTGAGCCAAATAAGTGATCTATGCCAAATTTCATCCCAATCGGATCATAAATGCGACGTGTACTTTGTTTACAATTTAACATCTACAGACGGACAGACGGACGGACGGACGGACATGCATAAATCGACTTAGAAAGTGATTCTATGCATATTTTCAAAAGGAACCATGTGTCTATATCGTTTCCTTTTGCCTGTTACAAACATATGCACAAAGACATAATACCCTGTACCACAGTGTGGTGAAGGGTATACAAATCCATAAAAAATAGACGCCTAGGGCTGTAGAAGAAAAAATATTCTTAAAAAAATCAACATATGAATCTTAGCTAGAAAATATTCTTAAAAAGTCTGAATCTGTCTTAAAAAACATGATTTAACCAGTAAAGAAAGAAGTAAAGTAGGACGGGCCGACTATATAATACCCTTCACCGCTATATTCAACAGATGAATCCTAATAGACGTCGCATTTTATGGACCAGTAAAATTAAATTGGATCCATAAACATGTCATTCTGCAACCTATACTAAATTTTTCATTTGGTCAGATATAGAGTTGCTTCTTACAATGGAAAAAAATTATGTAAATCAATTTAAAGCAAATATCGCACAGCTTTTGATTATTTGAATAAATATCTGATAAACATGAGGAAATTGGTGTACCATTTACTTAAAATCGGACGAATATATATATGGGAGCTATATCTAAATCTGGACCGATTTTCAGGAAACTTAACACACATCATTATTGACCTAATTCAGTACGCTGTGCAAAATTTCGTGCAAATCGAAAGATATATAGGGAGTTTGGCATACCATTTTCCCAAAATCGGGCGAAACTATATATGGGAGCTATATCTAAATCTGAATCGATTTTCAAGAAATTTTACACACATCATTCTAGACCTTCTAGATTCTATCCATATTCTCAAAAGGAGACATGTGTCTATCTCGTTTCCGTTTTGCCTGTTACAAACATATGCACAAAGACATAATACCCTGTGCCACAGTGTGGTGAAGAGTATAAAAAGAATTGGGTTCAAGAACCTCAAAAAAATTGGGGGTACCCTTATTTGGGGGCTACCAGAAAAAATTGACCAATATTTATAATTTATAGTGGAGAGATTTGCTACCTTATAAGAACTGGACGTACTAAATTACAGTCAATTCGGTCGAAAAATACGATCAGAACCCCCAAAATACCAAAAATTTGGGGGTATCGTTATACCAGAAAAACTGGACCTATATTTATAATTTTTAGTGTAGTAATTTGTTACCCAATAAGAACCCAATGTAAAAAATTTCAGAGAATTCAGTTTTAAAACGAGCCCAAGAACCCGAAAATACCGACAATTGGGGGTACCCTTATATGGGGGCTCTCCGAAAAAATTGACCTTTTTTATAATTTTTGGTAGGGAGATTTGCTACCAATAAGAACTCAAAGTACCAAATTACAGCGAATTTAGTTAAAAAACGCGCTCAAGAACCTCAAAATACCGAAAATTGGGGGGTACCCTTATATGGGAGCTATGCCTAAACGTGGACCGATTTTCTCCAATTTCAATAGGGTTCGTCCTTGTGCCAAATAAGTGAACTGTGCCAAATTTTATCCAAATCGGACCATAAATGTACTTTCTTTTCTTTTCTTACTGGTTTGTAAATGGTGAATTGCACTCGTTTATTACATAATTTAAAGTGAGTTAGAGTGAGATTCTTTGTGCTGCTCTTGAATATATCCAAGGTGGTTGGCCCCGTCCGACGTTGGCCCTTTCCTTAATAGTTACTTGCTACTTTTTGGTTTAGGGTATAATAAATCGACTCGACAGAACTCCGATAATTATACCCTACACAACTACGTTGTCAGGGTATTATAGCTTTGTGCAGCCCGAAGACTTTGTAACGCCGCGAACTATTGGTCCTAGACCCACCTTTAAGTATACCGATCGTCATATCTCGACTAGCTGAATCGATCTAGACATGTGTGTCCGTCCGTCGTTCCGCCTGTCCATTATAATTTGTAAACACGATACAGACCACAGTTATGGACCAATCTTCACGAAATTTTGCATGTAGGATGGGTTCTGCCCAATGAAGACCCCTATTGTTTTTGGTAAAGATCGGTTAATATTTAAGGGATGAAATGGACCAAATACTAAATTTTTGTCGGTTTTTCTGGTCGCTCTAGAGGCCGCAATTATGGTCCGAACATCACGAAATTTTACATGGAAAAGGGAATCGGACCAAAGAATATCCATGCGTGTTTTCATAAAGATCGGTCAATATTTAGCGGCTTAAATGGACCCCGACTTTTGTGTGAAAATGACAAAATTTGTATTCTATGGCTTATATGTTTATTCCTGAAGGACATAGACCCGAGAAGAGGGGTAGTTGACCTTTAAATTTATACCAATTATATTGTCGTATGTACTCGGATGTGGGTGATACACTTACATATTTACAGGTTATTACGTATTGATATAGTATTCAGTAACCCATTACCACACTAGAGGGCGGAAATATAGCGTTGATCGCTTTTAAATTTTCCATGAGGATCCAGGTATGGGCAACTACAAAGGCTATTATTTTCGGTGATGATCAGATAATAATTTTGGGATGAATTAGACCGAAAAACTTAATTTTTGGTGTTTTTTCGAGTCGATCTATACACAATTGAAAGCCGAACAGCACAACCCACCGTGAAGGAAATCTGTAATGAATATTAGTAATATTTGTTGACCTCTAGTCCGTCAAGAGTGTGCAAATATCGCGAAATATAGCCAAGATCAGAATATAGAACCCCAGAAAGTTAGATTTTCGTGGAAGTTGTGTAGGGTATCATATGGTCGACCCGTCCGACTATACTGCTCCGTTCACTGGTATTTTACTTGCTTTTGAGTAAATAAAATGTAACCACTATTATCAAACGAAGAAATAGAAGCCATGAAGATCCATTATAATGACCAATTTAGAAATGAGTGCCACAACCGCAAGAATCAACCAGTTAATGATTATCCATTTAAGCCATTCCCAGTCCCTGATTGTTAGTCAATTTAACAAGCAAAGCAAATAAAAATTTCATGTCGTTAGAAAAAAGGCGGCAATGGAAGGTGAAGATTACAGGCGGTCAATGTTAATTAGCTTATCACACACACACAGAAACAAACACTGGAGGTGGAGATACAGACCGAGGCAACACTTAAGATATCACAATCCGAATGCACTTCACTTAAATGCATGTTTTTGTTGGTGTGGTCTTGGCGGTTAGTTTGGTTGGTTACAACTTGTTGGGTTGTTGTTGCTGTTTAAGTGGATGTACGGCTGGTTGGTTGGTTGGCTGGACATTACAAAACATCAACGCCGCCCGCCTTTGGCAGCTTTTTATCAACATTGTCGGAGCGGCAAGTTGTTACTTTTACCTTAGCCATTCCATTCAATCCACTCCGATCTGGCCGTCTGTTCGTCCGTCCATCTTTCAACAATGTTAGGAGTTCGTTTATCTGTTAATTTGTTTATCTATCATTTACCCAATCTATCTGTCCGTCTGTCCACCTTGTTTGTCCGTCACCACATTTATTTTTACCCCAAGTAACAACGGTGAGAGTGTGTGTGTGTGTGTGTCTGTGTCTGTTACATTTAAATGATACAAAAAATTCATAGTTTTCAAACATCAACAGAAAAAAAAGAAATTCGTAATGAAAAAGAGGAAGCCCAAGACGAAGAGCAGAAACATTTCACAGAGTTGGTTATTTATATGATTTGTGGCTTTCCGTCTACCACTCGACATCAACTAGAAATGAGCGTGTATGAAAGAATGTGCATGTGTGTCTGTCTGTTGTCAGTTGTGTGTTTACAAACAAATTGGTTGAAGAGTTTTCCTTTTGACGGATTTTTCTTCTGCAAGTCATGTTGTGTCCGTCCGTCCGTCTGTCTACAAATGGACGACAGTGCTTTGAAAGTGAATTTTTAAGTAGCAAATTAAGGTCTTCAGACACAAAACGGGGTTCCGCTCCTTCCGCCACTCTGTTTTTTTGTAGATTTGTATTTAAATATTTGTTTTATTTTTTACAAAGAGAATTAAAAGAAAATTGTCTGTAATTACAGATGTAGGATAATAAAAGGAATATCCTTTTTTAATTATTATTGAATTTGAATAGATTAAAATGGTATAAAATGCACCTCAATCTCAGAGAGAGACCATCGGAATGTTGTCTTCCATTAAAAGATGTAAAGGACAGATGTTAAATTATTACTACCAAAAATGTGACCCCAAGAAAGATCTCTAATAAAATTTTTGAAGAAATTTTCTCGTAGACAATATTCTGTCCAATGAGTGAAATACAGATCCGGGACCTTAAAGAAAACATCCATCCATCTTTGGAAAAAATATTTTTAAAAAAATCCACGCCTGTTGGTCTTTGGAAAAATGTCTACATTAATAAACCAGTAAGGAAAGTAGTAAAGTCGGACGGGGACGACTATATGATACCCTTCACCACTTTGGATATATTCAAAGAAAATTAATATTCAACAGACAATCCTAACAGACGTCGCATTTTTAAAGGACCAGTGAAATGTAATTGGATCCATAAACATGTCATTCTGCAACCGATACTAAATTTTTCATTTGGTCAGATATAGAAGTTATATCTAAATCTGAACCGACTTTCAGGAAACTTAACACACATCATTCTAGACCTAATTCATTACGCTGTGCCAAATTTCAAGCAAATCGAAAGGAATATAGGATATTTGGTGCACCATTTACATCGAATCGGACAAAACTATATATGGGAGCTATATCTAAATCTGAAACGATTTTCACGAAACTTAGCACACATCATTCTGGGCTTAATTCAGTACTCTGTGCCAAAATTCGTGCAAATCGAAAGATATATAGGGACTTTGGTGCACCATTTACCTCAAATCGGACGAAACTATATATAGGAGCTATATTTAAATCTGAACCGATTTTCTCGAAACTTGGCACACACCATTCTGGGCCTAATTCAGTACGCTGTGTTAAATATCCAACAAATCGAAAGGAATATAGGATATTTGGTGCCTCATTTACATAGAATCGGACGAAACTATATATGGGAGCTATATCTAAATCTGAACCGATTTTCTCGAAACTTGGCACACATCATTATGCACCTAATTCAGTACTCTATGCCAATTTTCATGCAAATTGAATGATATATAGGGACTTTGGTGCACCGTTTACCTTAAATCGGACAAAACTATATATGGGAGCTATATCTAAATCTGAACCGATTTGCTCGAAACTTGGCACACATCATTCTGCACCTAATTCAGTACTCTGTGCCGAATTTCGTGTACATCAAATGATATATAGGGACATTGGTGCACCATTTACATAAAATCGGATGATAATATATATGGGAGCTATATCTAAATCTGGACCGATTTTCACGAAACTTTGCACACATCATTGTAGACTCCATTCAGTACGCTATGCCAAATTTCGTGCACATCGAAATATATATAGAGACATTTGTGCACCATTTACATAAAATCGGACGATAATATATATGGAAGCTATATCTAAATTTGGACCGATTTTCTTGAAACTTAGCACACATCGTTCTTGACATATATGTACGAAAAGTACTAAATCGTGCCTTGTTTGGTACAATTTGGGTTTGGATGAACCGATAGAGCTGGGACAATGGAATTTATAAATAAGATTACTATTGCATTGTAGAATTGAGGTACATTGGTTGGGATATTCGTACTTATGTTACTAAATTTGGTACAATTTGAATTTTGAGTGAACAAATAGAATCCTGAAATTTAAAATTAGAATCACTGCTGCTAATGTTTACTAAATGGTACTAAATTTGGACTAAGGCGAACCGATAGAGCTGAAACACTGAAAATCGGTAATATGGAAATATGATACTGTTGGAGTGTAGGATTGGGGGTATGAATGTAGTTTTGGAAATGTGTATTTACGGGTACTAAATAGTACTGAATTTGATACAATTTGCATTTAGAGCTGGAATAGTAAAAAAGTGTACTTAAGATTACTGTTGGTAGGTAGTTTTGTAAATTTGTACCTATGTGTACTAAATGCTACTATTGGTACAATTTTAATACAATTTGAATTTTAGGAATCCTAGAATTTGGAGTTATAATCCTAAAATTTGGAGTTAGTTAGGGTGTTGGATTATTGTATATCGGAAGTTTTGGAAATGTCTTATGTTGGGAAATGTACTTATGTTTTCTAAATGACACTAAATTTTGTACAATTTGAATTTACAATGAAACGATAAAGCTGAAATCCTGAAATTGGGTAATACGATTTCCATAGCATTACATGATGGAATCCTGAAATTTTGAATTATGATTGGAGTATGTGGGAAGTTTTGGAAATTCGTTCCTATGACTGTTAAGTTGGGGATTTATATTAATGTGTACTAACTGGTATTAAATTTGGATCTGGGTGAACCTATATTTTGGAAATAAGTATTAAAAAGTACAAAGGGTAATAAATGTTACCTAATTTAGTATAGATCTGGATTTCTGTTGCGGTCAGAATTTGTGTGTAGTGTTGAGATATGGACTTGATCTAGGGCTGGTATTGATAATAGGTTGTGCAAGGTTTGGTTCAAATCTGACATTATATTCGCCTGATATTGCATTTGTAAATATTGAAAATTTTGACCACTTGTGGGGAAGGTACCAGAAGGTGTGGACCAATAGGTCCAATTTTCAAACTTGATCTATTCTTGGTAAAAATAATAGGTTGTGCAAAGTTTGCTTAAAGTCAGACATTCCATTCTAATATTGACAATTTTGACCATGTGGGGGAGGTACCAGAAGGAGTGGACCAATGGATCCCATCTTCGGACTTGATCTAGACTTCGTTAAGATAATGGGTTGTGAAAAGTGTGGTACACATCGGACATTCCATTCGCCTTTTATGGGATTTAAAAATATCGAAAATTTTTACCATTTGTGGGGTAGGTACTAGAAGGAGTGGACCAATGGGTCCCATATTCAAACATGATAATAGGTAAAAATAGGTAAAGATAATAGGTTGTACAAAGTTTCATTAAAATCGGATTGTCCGTTTGCATGTTATTATAAAATTAATTTTTAGCACAATTTTGACCATTTTTTGGGGGAGGTACCAGAAAGAGTGAACCAGTGGGTCCCATCTTCAAACTTTATTTGGGCTTGGTAAAGGTAATAGTTTGTGCAAAGTTCGGTTCAAACCGGACATTCCATTAGCTTGATAATTCTATTATAAATATTGAAATTTTTGACCCTCTGTGGGGGAGGTACCAGGAAGAGTGGACCAATGGGTCCAATATTCAAACTTGATAATAGGTAAAAATAGGTAAAGATAATAGGTTGTGCAATGTTTCATTAATATCGAATAGTCCGTTTGCATGTTATTATAAAATTTATTTTTAGCACAATTTTAACCATTTTTTTGGGGAGGTACCAGAAGGAGTGGACCGATATACCCCATCGTCGAACTTGAACTAAGTTTGGAAGAAATAATAAGATGTGCACAGTTTGAATGAAATCGGTTGGCTTCGAGAGATATCGTGCGCACCAGCCAGCCAGACAAACAGACAACTGACGACGGACAGACATGTGTAAATCGACTCCAGATTTTCTGAAACGGATTTGGTCCAAAGCCAAAAGGCTGTAGGTATAAATATCTACGAATAAAAAAATTAATCTACGTTTAAAAAAATAAATAAATATCTACGCTGTGAAAAATACATTTTTAAAAACTCTTTGCTTTGAAAAATATTGCTAAAAATACACGCCTTGAAAAAATATTTTTAAAAATTCAACGCCTTTAAAAAGAAATTGTTTAAAAAATCTACATTATCAACAATAATTTTAAAAAATCCTAGCCATAGATAGACCGTTGAAACAATACTTTTATAAAATCAACGCATTACATAAATCTTATAAAAATATATTTAAAATATCCACACCTTTGATAAACCGTTGGAAATTTTTTGGAAAATCCACCCCTTTGGTAGACCCACCTCTGCATTGTAGGCCCTGTGCAAAATGTCATTGTCATGTCACCATTTGTATAAAATCGACCAAAAAATATATAAAACTTAACCCACATCATTTTAGACTCAATTCAATACGTTGTGCAAAATTTTGTACAAATCGAAAAAAAACATGAGATCTTTGGTGCAACGTTTACATATATGTTAACTATATCAAAATCTGAATCAGTTTTAACGAAACATAACACGTATCATTCTAGATGTTATTCAATATGCTATGCAAAATTTGAAGAGAGCTGAATATTATGAAAACATGGTATCAATTTCTGTTCTGTAGAAAACAGACTTCTTCAGGTCCTGACGAAGACCAGGTTAACTAATTTTGTTCTCAGTAAACAATCTGAAGAGGTAGAAATGTTTTTTTTTTTAATGAAATATTGCGAAATTATTTTCTTTATTACAAACTTTCTTTAAATCTGAATATGTTTTTTGTTAAGGATCCTATTGTACATCCTAATAGACAAATAAGTAAAATCATGACTTAAACATTTAATTTCTTAGGTTGTTTTGCTGAAATATTCCTAACAACACCACTGTTCTCCACAAACTACCCACCTGCTGTTACCCGACGGTTGCATTGCAATCAAATCATGTGAAACTTATACAACTTTCCTTGCAGCTGATTCACTCAAAATGAAATCGCATATGATTGAGTCGATGTTGTAGCTGGAAACCAAACACCGGCGGCAGTAACAGCAGCAACATCAGTTTTCTTTATAATCTTTCAACTGCTTCCAGGCAAATTTACTACATTGGAAATAACGGACGAAACGGAGAGACCGACACTTGCGTGCTTACAAAGTTGATATGTTTTTGACACAACATGTAATTTTTATTATTTAATTTTTTTCAAATTATTTTCACCGGTTTGGTTGTTTGAATTTTACCTCAAATCATCGAAGCACCCTGGCAAGTCATTCATGGTTAGGTTTGGGTTTGTTTGTCTTTATTTCTATTAGATATTTCCTGTTTTACTATCCTTGCCCATTGCACTATTAAATACAGGTGTTTATTTAAGTAGTCCAGGTTATATGAGTTGACACCAATAGGTCATATCCGTATGTGGGTGGATTAGATGGATATCTAGATTCTAGTTATTGTTAGTACACACATCCATATGTGTGTACGAGTAGGTACTTCTTATAATGACATTTGTTGAAAAACCGGATAAACCGGATAAAAAACAATTCGTCTATGAATTATTCTATGGAAACCCCTCCTAAGTTATTGAGAATAGTTATTTTCTAAAAAAAAACCAGTAAGGAAAGCAGTAAAGTCGGACGGGGCCGACTATATGATACCCTTCACCATTTTGGGTATATTCAACAGATGAATCATCACGAAACTTAACACACATAATTCTAGACCTTATTCATTACGCAATACCAAATTTCGTGCAAATCGAAATATATATAGGGACTTTGGTGCAACATTTACATTAAATCGGACAAAATTATATATGGGAGCTATATCTACATCTGGGCCGATTTTCAGTAAACTTAACACACATCATTCTAGACGTA
Organism: Musca vetustissima; assembly: GCF_032173495.1. Taxonomy (NCBI): domain Eukaryota; kingdom Metazoa; phylum Arthropoda; class Insecta; order Diptera; family Muscidae; genus Musca; species Musca vetustissima. The sequence continues at coordinate 21,105 of NW_026875068.1, forward strand.
ATTCATTACGATATGCCAAATTTCGTGCAAATCGAAGGATATATAGGGACTTTGGCGCACCATTTACATAAAATCGGACGAAACTATATATGGGAGCTATATCTAAATCTGGACCGATTTTCTCAAAACTTGGCAGACATCACTCTAGGCTCAACTCAGTACGTTATGCCGAATTTCGTGCAAATCGAAATATATATAGGGATTTTGGTGCACCATTTACATGAAATCGGACGAAACTATATATGGGAGCTATATCTAAATCTGGACCGATTTTCTCGAAACTTCGTAGACATCATTCTAGACTCAATTCAGTACGTTATGCCCAATTTCGTGCAAATCGAAAGATATATAGCGACTTTGGTGCACCATTTACATGAAATCGGACGAAACTATATATGGGAGCTATATCTAAATCTGGACCGATTTTCACGAAACTTGGCAGACATCATTCTAGACCTAAATGATTAGGCTGTACCAAATTTCGTGCAAATCGAAAGATATATAGCGACTTTGGTGCACCATTTACATGAAATCGGACGAAACTATATATGGGAGCTATATCTAAATCTGGACCGATATTCTCGAAACTTGGCAGACACCACTCGAGGCTTAATTCAGTACGTTGTGCCAAATTTCGTGCAAATCGAAAGATATATAGGGACAAAGTACAGGTCGCGTTTATGATCCGAATTGGATGAAATTTCACACAGCTCATTTGTTTGGCCAAAGGACGAACCCTATTGAAATTGGGAAAAATCGGTCCAGATTTATATATAGCTCCCATATATATTTTCGTCCGATTTAAGGTAAATGGAGTACCAAAGTCCCTATACAACCTTCGATTTGCACGAAATTTGGCAAAGCGTACTGAATTATGTCTAGAATGATGTGTCTTAAGTTTCGTGAAAATCGGTTCAGATTCAGATATAACTCCCATATATAGTTTCGCCCGATTTTAGGTAAATAATCCACTAAAGTCTCTATATATCTTTCGATTTGCTCGAAATTTGGCACATCGTAATGAATAAGGTCTAGAATGATGTGTGTTAAGTTTCGTGCAAATCGGTTCAGATTTAGATATAGATCCCAAATATAGTTTCATCCGATCTAAGTTAATTGGTGCACCAAAGATCCTATATATCTTTCGATTTGCACGAAATTTGGCATAGTGTACTGAATTGCGTCTATAATAATGTGTGCAAAGTTTCGTGAAAATCGGTTCAGATTTAGATATAGCTCCCATATACAGTTTCATCCGATTTTAGGTAATTGGTGCATTAAAATCACTGAAAATCATTCGAGTTGCACGAAATTTGTCACAGCGTACTGAATTAAGACTAGAATGAAGCGTACTAAGTTTCGTGAAAATTGGTTCAGATTTAGATATAGCTCCCATATATATTTTCGTCCGATTTTATGTAATTGGTGCACCAAAGTCCCTATATATCTTTCGATTTGCACGAATGTTGCTAACCTTCGTGAAAAGATCCATAGCTTGGCCGATTTACACAACGTACTGATGTAATATAAATTAGTCTCAGGCAAGTTTCCCTGAAATCGGTTCAGATATATTCTACATATGTAGAATATACCTAAAGTGGTAAAGGGTATCATATAGTCGGCCCAGTCCGACTTTACTATTTTCCCTACTTACTTAGGGAATATACTCAATACCTGAAGGGATTTTTTATGGAAAGAATTTCCTCAGGATGGACCTTCTTATAAAAATCTGGATCTCTCAAAACCCCGGACCATTAATATCTTCCACAACATCATTCACCACTGTTCATTGTTTGTGCGATGAAATGAATACTCGATGTGGGTGCATTTCAGTACCTGCTCAAGCTTGGTCCGGTTGGCAGACTACAGCGAAAGGTGTTACGTAGCAATTCCTTGCAAATTTTCTTCAGCGACGTTGGTTTCTTTGACAGAATACGGAATTTCCCCGCAGTCCCCTCATCGGTAACCTATCAACATCACACGTTGCTGTTCCTACTTTCGACGTGCATCATTTCCGAATTTAGTTGAAACGGACTTCTAAGTTAAATTGATGAGCATATTCCAAAATGTTCTGCATGAATCGAAAAAAACATAATGTGCTGCATTGGTGCAGGAAATCTAGTTAAATGAAAATTTCAGCCTTAAACGTTCTGAGGAAGAATCGCAGCAGAAGTGATGGTGGGGGCATAGTATTCATTTGCGTCACTTCGTTCAATCCAGATCTTTTTCCCTTGAGCTATACTGTGAAGTTAAATGTGACATCGCCTTTTGCCTAATATGTATTGGTATTCTTCTGGAGGACAACAACCTGTTCATACTTGGGGATTTCAATGTACACCATGAATCTGACATTCCATCCCAGGTAATAACCAGAAAAATTGATAGCTACGCCGTATGCATGGTGAATGAAAATGCGTGTGACAGTTCGTCAGATATAACCATTGTGTAAACCGGTTCGATAAATGACAGCCCGTTTGTCTCCTAGATCGACAACATCCCCATAATTGTCCCCATCAACTGATTATCCGATATCATCACCTTTGAATGCCGGAATTTCCTTAAGCATAGAAAAGACCGTTTTGTCTCCCAGATAGAACTATACCTCTACATTGTCCCCATCAGCTGACCATCCAATGTCATCACCTCTGAATGCCGCACTTTCCTTAAGCGTAGAATAGATAACTGGCAACGTTTCAAAAAGATCCCCAGCCATAGCTCCATACAACACCAGCCACTAGATTTATTCCTTTTCGTCGAATACCCTCATTTCCTAGAATAAGAATTTGGACTAACACCTACGTGGGATGAGGTCCGACGTCCTAGATCCCGCAGTTCTCAGAGTTAGAAAAGTCACGTCGGTGGTTAGTAGATTCAAGCATATGCGGAATAATTAGTTCTAGCATTGAGTGTTGCAACATTTGAACCGATGTGAGTAAACTACGACTATGTCTCTCTCCAACCGAGAGGTCCCCTAGTTATTTCAACTAACAGTTTGTCGAGCATACGGAGAGTTACATGATTAAGAGAGGAGTACTACACTATATGTGGTCGTACTCCGACAAGGTGGTGCGATGGGCGATGTTATAAGTGTCATTCGATGCGAGCACAGAATTGGGCCCGGACGCAATATTTACGGTAATGCTGAAACAATCGAAGTCGAACCTTGAGCAATATGCAAACGATACCGCTACTGAAGCCAGTAAAAATGATTGCAAATGTGAATCTTACAGACTCTTGAGGTCTTACTCCTCTCCAGAAATAGGGAAAGCTATCTAGCTGAGGATCATTTGCTTGGGTTCCGCAGGGAACACCGTACATCAACAACATTGCCCTCCATCACTTTAAATGCTGGATAATCAGTCATATGAAGGTACACCGAACGATAGAATTAGATTCCGGACGGAATCTCTATAAGTGTCTGACTAAAGTCCCCAAATTGTCGATAACCATTTATTCCGTTTCCGAAACCTGAACAATGACTTAGGTGGTCCTGCGACTAAAGCCAGAATTTCAGCAAAATTGAATCGTATAGGTTGATATCAACATTATCGAAGACTTTTGAGGCAATATTTATCCTCCTCTCATTTAGTTGCGGATTGTTAGCCTAGATTTCGTAGAATTGGCCATGCCTTTCAAAAGCCTTAGATGCCGAGAATACTTACCTCCGGGCAGGTTAAAAAGTTGGACATTCAGTTTTGAATGAAGGCACAAGTTGTATGCGAAGTTCCGAAGTAAGAAGTCCCAAACCCGTAGGGTTTCCAGGTATGTTCAACCTATACCTTTTCCGTATTTCACAATCGTTATGTATGTGTATGATGGTTAGATGGGGCGCCGAATCCTATCGATGAGATCGTATTTGAAAGGTTGAACAACTTTCCCGACGATTATATAGAATTCTGCCTCGCTAAGTATATGAAAATATCCGCCGCGAAATATTCGGCTATAGAATTTACCATACGAACTGCAGACAAAATAGTCGAGGGATAACGACTCCGACCAACAATTACCTCAAAATCCGTTCCGTTGAACTCGACAGGATGTTTATATCATCGGTGCATGCCACATCTACGTTATAAAGTAGGAACAATGTCATCATGTCGCTAGCTGACAGCTGTCGATGCCAATGTGCTTCGCGAATACCAGTGCTACATTGAATATGACCGGTCATGAGGAGTCGTTGAACCTTCTCTTACTTCAGCATACTATAATATTTTCGTTCCAGTACCTTTTTGCGTGCTTCAGAGAGCAATCTTAATTATCATATGGTAGATAGAACTTCACCACCAGGCGTCTTTGTAAAAATCAGCATAACCTAGAGAGAAATAGAACCAACGATATTATAGCGAACCTCTGAAAGCTTATAGGGCAGGTATCAGAAGAATTCACACTGATCCACCTGCCGAGAAATTAAAAAAAAAAAAAAAAATACAGAATAAGTCTGAAAAAATTCCCAGTAACGGTTTTCTATAAAAACTGTCTGAGTAACTGTGGAGAGGTTTTTATAGGAAACGGGGAAGGAAAGTTCAAAAGTCGGACGGGGCCACTTTCACCACTTTGAGTACATACAAGAGATGCTCATATGTCCTTTAGATAGATAAAATCGGACTAGCAATATCTAACTCTGAAGCGATTTTCTCCAATTTCAATAGGGTTCGTCCTAAGGCGAAATAAGTGACTTGTGCCAAATTTCATCCAAATCGGATCATAAATGCGGCCTGTACTTTGTTCACAAAAATACATGGACGGACAGATGGACATGCATAAATCGTCTCAGAAAGTGATTCTATGCATATTCTCAAAAGGAGCCATGGGTCTATATCGATTACTTTCGCATGTTACAAACATATGCACAAAGACATAATACCCTGTACCACAGTGTGGTGAACAATATAAAAATTCCTCAGTGATTGAGGAGAGAGTTTCCTATAGAAAAAAATCCTCAGTAACTGATGGGAGGTTTTTCTATAAAAAAACAGTGAGTGGAGCAGTATAGTCGGACGGCCCAACCATATGATACCCTACACAACTTCCATGAAAATCTAACTTTCTGTGGTTCTATATTCTGAGATTGGGCAAAATTTCGCGATATTTGCACACTTTTGACTGGCTAGAGGTCAGAAAATGTTACTAATAATTAGCACAGCCCCTCTAATAACTTGTCCAGATTCCCTTCACCGTAGGTTGTGTTGTGATGTTCGGCTTTCGTCTCGAAAAGTACAAATAATTAAGTTTTCGGTCCACTTCATCCGAAAAATTATTATCTGATCGTCACCTAACATTTTAGGCGTTGTCCTTGACCATAACTGGAACCTCATGGAACATTTCAAAGCGATCAGCGCTATATATCCGCCCTAAAGTGTGGTAATAGGTTGCTAAATAATATATGAATACGTAAGCACCTGTAAATATTTCAGTGTAACTCCCGCATCCGAGAACCTACGAGAATATGATTGGTATCAATTTAAAGGTCGACCACTCCCCTTGGATATGCTATCAACTTCTCGGGTCTTTGTTCTTCATGGGTAAACATATACGCTATAGAATAGAAATTTTGTCATTTTTCACACAAAAGTCAAGGTCAATTTGACACGCTAAACATTGACCGATCTTCATTAAAACAGGCATGCTTATTCTCTGGTCCGATCTCCTTCTCCATGCGAAAATTCGGAGTTTGGGCCATAATTGCGGCCTCTGGAGCGACAAGAAAATTGGACAAAAATAAAGTTTTTGGTCCATTTCATCCCCTAAATATTAACCGATCTTTATCAAAAACATTGGCCAGAACCCATCCTACATCCAAAATTTCGAAGATTGGTCCATAACTGTGGCCTGTATCGTGTTTACAAATTATAATAGACAGACGGACCGACGGACGGACACACATGTCTAGATCGACTCAGCTAGTCGAGATATGACGATCGGTATACTTAAAGGTGGGTCTAGGACTAATATTTCGCGGCGTTACAAACTTTTGGGGCTGCACAAAGCTATAATATCCTTACAACATAGTTGTATAGGGTATAGCAAGGTTTGAGGAATCAAGATATTTATTATTATATTCCGACTCCAAGCTAATTTCTCAGTTTGCCGGTCACAAAGGATTCACAGCGGATAGATCACATTCTTATACAAAATTGACCGTTCGTTATTTGAATATTTAGACAGTCCTTCACCAATGGTGGTGATAGCCGGAGTCACAATTCTATATCGGCACCACCAGATAGTTGTGTAGGGTATAAAAATCCTGAGTAACTGAAGAGAGCCATTTCTATAGAAAAAACGTCCTTATTAACTGAGAGAGGTTTTTCTGTAAAAAAAAACCTTAGTAATGATAAGTTTTTCTAAAGGAAAAAATCCTCAGTAACAAAGGCGAAGTTTTTTGATAGAAGGAATCATCAGTAAAGGAAATTTTCTTACAGAAATTCTCTCCACAGCTTCAAAGGAGTTATTTTATTGATCTTGCAATTGATCATTTGTGGCTCTTCAGAAATCATGATCATCTCTCCCCTTTCAACGCTAAATGGTTTATAACAAAAGTTCAATGATTCCCACCTTCTCATCCATGTCGCCAATAATCGAAAATCTTCAATGAAGGGTAATTGATCAAACGCTCCTCGTTGATAGAATTCTTGACGCGTCAGCACACACACGCCTTGCAATGCATTAGTCCACATGTGTTGGTATGTGTCTGGCCAATGTGACAGACAAAATAAAGGTACGACACAAGAAGAAGAAAAAAACATGAATCATTTCTCAATGTCTTTCGACACTTACTCTTTCTTCAATCCGCACACATCTCTCTCTTGGCGTCTATTCACTGGCTGGGTCATTCCTTGCTATTGTTGTTCAGCAGCAGTAACAACAACAACAGCAGCAAACACTACATCATTTGTAGTTGTAGTTTGTTGTTGATTTAAGGTGTGATTTGATGACTTCTTCAAATACGACGAACCAGCAACTTCCCAGCCATTTATCCGACGAACCAGCTCTACAAACCAATTCAACATTTTGCCACCTCCAAGTGTGTGTTCAGCCACGTCGGAAGGTGGATGCGAAGGTAGTGTCTTAGGGTAGATGTTTTGTTTGTTGTTGGTACTGTGGAAGAAAAGTGATTTGTTAGAGTCGGGTGTGCTGTTGTCGTTGTTGTTGGTACTTCTGTTGCTAACATTCAGTTGATGTTGTTGTTGTTTTTGTTATTGTTGGCTACTTGTGTGGTGCTTTACTGTCGTTGTTGTTGATGCTCGTAACACCAAAGATACTGACAACGGCATCAACGACGTCGACGACGACGATGACTACGGTGCTGATGATGTTGTTAGTCTAACTGCCTGTTGCATTTCAACCAAATTTCAACAACACCAACGACAGCTGCTCTTTACCACCACTTATCCATGCAATTATTCCCAATGTCTTATCGGATGCACATGTGTGGCTTGACGTGAGCTATGCGAACTATGAGAAACATAGTTGTTGACTATTAAATGTTGCTGACATTTGAACAGTGAACCGGAGACCTTCACCTTGGAGACGAAAAAAATTCCGTAAGGAACTGAGGAATGTTTTTTTAAAGAAAATAGAATCCATCAAGAACTGAAGAATATTTTTTTATATAGAAAAAATTCCGTCAGGAACCGAGGAATGTTTTTTCTATTGAAAAAAATTCCGTCAGGAACTGAGGAATGCTTTTTTTTCTGTAGAAAAAAATCCCTCAGGAACTGAGGAATGTTCTTTTCTATAGAAAAAAATCGTCAGGAACTGAGGAAGGGGTTTTTCTATAGAAAAAAATTCGTTGGGAACTGTGGAAGAGTTTTTTCTATAGAAAAAAATTCCGACAGGAACTGAGGTAAGTTTTTTTCTATAGAAAAAAAAATTCCGTCAGGAACTGAGGAATGCTTTTTTCTATAGAAAAAAATTCCGTCAGGAACTGAGTAATGCTTTTTTCTATAGAAAAAAATTCCGTCAGGAACTGAGGAATGCTTTTTTCTATAGAAAAAAATTCCGTCAGGAACTGAGGAATTCTTTTTTCTATAGAAAAAAAATCCGTCAGGAACTGAGGAATGTTTTTTTCTATAGAAAAAAATTCCGTCAGGAACTGAGTAATGCTTTTTTCTATAGAAAACCAGTAAGGAAAGTAGTAAAGTCGGACGGGGCCGACTATATGATACCCTTCACCACTATGGGTATATTAAACAGGACTATTAGCATGAAATTGGATGAAATAAAATATGTGATATTCATCTAAATGTGAATCTACGTAGATCTATCCATAAAGAATGTACATCGACTTCAAACAAATATATGTCTGTACTTCTAGAAAACGCAACTACATAATTATATTCTCAATTTTGTACGTTGTGCAAAACTTGATGTCAAACTGACTATCATGAGGAGTTTGATGCCCTATTTACTTGAAATCGGGCGAAAATATATATGAAAGCTCTATCCAAATATTAAGCGATTTCAAGCAAACTTGGACTTTGGTGCACCATTTACGGACGAAAAAATATGTGGGAGCTATATCTAAATCAGAACCGATTTTCATGAAACTTAGCAGGCATCATTCTAGACTCAATTAAGTACGTTATGCCAAATTTCGTGCAAATCGAAGGATATATAGGGACTTTGGTGCACCATTTACATGAAATCGAAGGAACTATATATGGGACCTATATCTAAATCTGTACCGATTTTCACGAAACATGGCAGACATCATTCTAGACTCAATTCAGTACGTTATGCCAAATTTCGTGCAAATCGAAAGATATATAGGGACTTTGGGGCACCATTTACATGAAATCGGACGAACCTATATATGGGAGCTATATCTAAATCTGGACCGATTTTCACGAAACTTGGCAGACATCATTCTAGGTTCAATTCTGTACGCTATGCCAAATTTCGTGCAAATCGAAAGATATATAGGGACTTTGGGGCACTATTTACATGAAATCGGACGAAACTATATATGGGAGATATATCTAAATCTGGTCCGATTTTCACGAAACTTGGCAGACATCATTCTAGACCTAAATGATTAGGCTGTTCCAAATTTCGTGCAAATCAAAAGATATATCGGGAATTTGGGGCACCATTTACATGAAATCGAACGAAACTATATATGGGAGATATATCTAAATCAGGACCGATTTTCATGAAACTTGGCAGACATCATTCTGGGCTCAATTAAGTACGTTATGCCAAATTTCGTGCAAATCGAAGGATATATAGGGACTTAGGTGCACCATTTACATGAAATCGGACGAAACTATATATGGGAGCTATATCTAAATCTAGACCGATTTTCTCGAAAGTTGGCAGACATAATTCTAGGCTCAATTCGGTACACTATGTCAAATTTCGTGCACATCGAAAGATATATAGGGATTTTGGGGCACTATTTACATGAAATCGGACGAAACTATATATGGGAGCTATATCTCAATCTGGACCGATTTTCTCGAAACTTGGCAGACATCACTCTAGGCTTAATTCAGTACGTTGTGCCAAATTTCGTGATAATCAATATATATATAGGGACTTTGGGGCACCATTTACATGAAATCGGACGAAACTATATATGGGAGCTATATCTAAATCTGGACCGATTTTCACGAAACTCAGCAGACATCGTTTTAGGCCTAAATGATTAGCCTGTACCAAATTTCGTGCAAATCGAAAGACATATAGGGACCGTTTACATTAAATCGGTTAAATATATATATGGGAGCTATATCTAAATCTGAACCGATTTTTCCCAATTTCAATAGGGTTCGTCCTTGGGCCGAATAAGTGACCTATGTCAAATTTCATCCAATTCGGATCATAAATGCGACCTGTACTTTGTTTACAATTTAACATGGACAGACAGACGGACGGACGGACATGCATAAATCGACTTAGAAAGTGATTCTATGCATATTCTCAAAAGGAACCATGGGTCTATCTCGATTATTTTTGCCTGTTACAAACATATGCACAAAGACATAATACCCTGTACCACAGTGTGGTGAAGGGTATAAAAATTCCGTCAGGAACTGAGGAAGGATTTTTTATAGAAAAAAATTCCGACAGGAACTGAGGAAGGATTTTTCTATAGAAAAAACTTCCTACAGGAGCTGAGGAATGCTTTTTCTATCGAAAAAAAAAATTCGTCAGGAACTGAGGAATGCTTTTTTCTATAGAAAATAATCGTCAAGAACTGTGGAAGGGTTTTTTTCTATAGAAAAAAATTCGTCAGGAACTGAGGAAGGGTTTTTTCTATAAAAAAAATTCGTCAGGAACTGACGAAGGGTTTTTTCTATAAAAAAAATTCCGACAGGAACTGAGGTAAGTTTTTTCTATAGAAAAAAATCCGACAGGAACTGAGGTAAGTTTTTTCTATAGAAAAAAATTCCGTCAGGAACTGAGGTAAGTTTTTTCTATAGAAAAAAATTCCGTCAGGAACTGAGGTAAGTTTTGTCTATAGAAAAAAATTCCGACAGGAACTGAGGTAAGTTTTTTTTTATAGAAAAAAATTCCGACAGGAACTGAGGAATGTTTTTTTATAGAGAAAATCCGCCAAATCTCTTGACCTGAGCATACCTTCTTTTGTAGGTAATAAAACTGAGACATTTCATCATGCGGCATCACTTGTAATGGTATCAGGTACGTGTTAAACACATGTTTCAAATGTTCATATAAGTATGTTCGAGTGTGTATTTTAACACTGACATTCACACTCACATTGCATCATCAGATTTGTTTATTTATAATTAAAAATGTTTTCTTCTTCTTATCTTAAGGTACCACTACTTCTGTTGTTGTAGTTCCGTTGTTATTGTTTATTCAAATGTTGTATTATTATTTATTTTTGGTTAAGTAAATCTCCTAACTTTTAAATGTTTCTCTTGTATCACACATTTCGTGTGTGTTTTCGAGGAGGGGACATTTGTATATCTAGGGGTTCCCAAGAGTTTCCGTCTTTCTTTTGTAGTTATTTGGTAGTGACGGCAGCCTCAGTGACAGCTTGCAGTTATTTACCTTTGGGATTTGGGATTGTAATTGTTCGTGTTTGATGTCTTTGAACTCGCACACACATACACACACACACCTTTCACCTCAGCAATGTTGGGCATAAAAGTTGTTTATCTGTAGGTGGGCGTAGTTTTGTCGGCGATTTTTACATGGTAACACATCATTCTAATTGACAGATGAATGAATTTGTTTTAATTTCTATTTGGATAGATCAGGGTGTAAAGTGATGTTGGAACTTGCATCACATCCAAATAAACATCATCATCATCGCCGACTGCTACTTATCAAATTATTTAATTGAGGTTCAAGAGTATGAGGTGGAAAGTTCAAAGTCGAAATACAAATGAACATATTTTAGAGGTTTAAAAAACACTCCCCAATTGTGAACATTTTTATACCCTTCACCACACAGTGTTACAGGGTATTATGTCATTGTGCATATGTTTGTAACAGGCAAAAGGAAACGAGATAGACACATGGTTCCTTTTGAGAATATGCATAGAATCTCTTTCTGAGTCGATTTACGCACGTCCTTCTGTCCGTCTGTCCATGTTAAATTGTAAACAAAGTACAGGTCGCATTTATGATCCGAATTGGATGAAATTTTGCATATGTCACTTATTTGACCCAAGGACGAACCCTATTGAAAAATCGGTTCAGATTCAGATATAGCTCCCATATAAATTGGCACAGCGTACTGAATTAGGTCAAGAATGATATGTGTTAAGTTTCCTGAAAATCGGTCCACATTTAGATATAGCTCCCATATATATTTTCGTCCGATTTAATGTAAATGGTGTACCAAAGTCCCTATATATCTTTCGATTTGTACGAAATTTGGCATAGCATGATGTGTATTAAGTTTTGTGAAAATCGGTTCAGATTTAGATATAGATCCTACATACTTTTTTCTATATATATATACTATATCTGTAGCAACTCTATATCTTATCAAATGAAAAATTCAGTATAGGTTGCAGAATGACATGTTTATGGATCCATTTTCGTGTTTATGGTCCTTCAACTTCTGTTAGGATTCATCTGTTGAATCTACCCAAATTGGTGAAGGGTATCATATAGTCGGTCCCGTCCGACTTTACTATTTTCCTTATTGGTTTCAACTAGAAAAATATTTTCCTCAGTTCCTGGCGAATTTCTTTTTATATAGAAAAAAAGCATTACTTAGTTCCTGACTGATTTTTTTATAGAAAAAACTTGCCTCAGTTCCTGACTGAGTTTCTTCTATAAAAAAAACTTGCCTCAGTTCTTGACGGAGTTTTTTTTCTATAGAAAAAACTTGCCTCAGTTCCTGACGGGAACTGGGTCTTTAGTGCACAATTTACATACTATCAGAGGAAAAAGTATATAGGATCTATATCTAAATCTGAACCGATTTTCACAAAACTTAATATACATGCCAAATTTCGTACAAATCGAAAGATATATAGGGACTTTGGTACACCATTTACATAAAATCGGACGAAAATATATATGGGAGCTATATCTAAATGTGAACCGATTTTCATGTATCTTAGCAAACATCATTGTAGACTCAATTATGTACGCTATGCCAAATTTCGTGAAAATCGGGAGATATATAGGAACTTTGGAACACCATTTTCATTAAATCGGACGAATATATAAATGGGAGCTATATCTAAATCTGAACCGATTCTTCCCAATTTCAATACAGTTCATTCTTGGTCCAAATAAATGAACTGTGCCAATTAGTCGCAAATTCGGATTATAAATGCCACCTGTACTTTGTTTACAATTTAACACCAACAGACGGACGGATGGACATGCATAAATCGTCTCAGAAAGTGATTCTATGCATATTCTAAAAAGGAACTTTTGCCTGTTACAAACATATGCACAAAGACATACTACCCTGTATCACAGTGTGGTGGAGGGTAAAAATCCATATCTTGTTGGAGCTTAAAAAAATTTTTAAAATCCAAACCTTTTTATAGCCTGAATTTTTTTCTTAAATCCTCGAATTCAAAATTTGTTGAATCTATGTTGAATCTAAAAAAAAAATATTTTTAAAAATGTTCAAACTTTGTTTGGCTAGGAATAATATATATATTTTTTTTTTTTTTTTTTGAAAAAACTTTTTTAAACCAGTGAGCGGAGAAGTATAGTTGGACGGGGCCGACCATATGATACCCTACACAACTTGCACGAAATTCTAACTTTCTGTGGTACTACATTCTGAGCTTGACCTACTAGAGGTCAACAAATTTTATTATTACTAATATAATATTCAGTACAGCCCTTCTAATTAATTGCCCAGTTTTCCTTCACCGAGGGTTCGGCTTTTCGACTCGATAAAACACAAATGAATACGTTTTCGGTCTACTTCATCCCAATATTAATATCTGATCATTACCGAAAATTATAGGCGTTGTCCTTGACCATATCTGGATCCTCATTAAAAATTTCAAAGCGATCCGCGCTATATTTTCGCCCACTAATGTGGTAATATATGAATACGTAAGTACCTGTAAATATTTAGGTGTAACTCCCATATCCAAATACATACAACCACATAATTGGTATCAATTTAAAGGTCAACCAATGATCTTGTATATACAATCAACTTATCGGTTCTATGTCTTTTAGGAGTAAGTATATACGCAATAGAATAAAAATTTTGTCATTTTTTCACACAAAAGTCGGGGTCCATTTGACCCGCTAAATATTGACCGATCATTACCAAAGCAGGCATGCTTATTCTTTGGCCCAATTCCCTTCTCCATGAGATGTTTGGGCCAAAATTGCGGCCTCTGTAGCCACCTGAAAAACCGACAAAACTTAAGTATTTGGTCCATTTCATCCCCTAAATATTAACAGATCTTTTCCCAAAACAATAGGGGTCTTCATTGAGCCGAACCCATCCTACATGCTCGATTTCGTGAAGATTGGTCCATAACTGTGGCCTGTATCGTCTGTATCGGACAGACGGACGGACACACATGTCTAGATCGACTCAGCTAGTCGAGATATGACGATATGTATACATAAAGGTGGGTCTAGGACCAATATTTCGCGGCGTTACAAACTCTTAGGGCTGCCCAAGCTATAATACCCTGACAACATAGTTGCGAGGGGTATAAAAATGTTAGCCGTTTTTATCTTTAACAGAATATTTTTAAAAACTTTCGACTTATCAGTTACTCTTCAGTTGTTGACAATATTATTCTATAAAAAAACTCGCTTCTGCCACTGACATTTTTTTCTATAGAAATAACTCTCCTCAAATTGACCTCTTTTATCACACACACACACTCACATCCACATTTATTTAAATATTCCCCCACCATATTTCAAATTATTTTATTAACTGAGTTAGACAGGTGTGGCTACCCCTGGCGGCTAGCGCTAGGTGCTAGACACTTTCACACCAATTTAATGGCTCACTTTGTGTTGCATTTTAAATTGATGGCTGTGCGTTCATGTTGTTGTTGTTTTTGTTGCTGGTATTACCGTCGTTGTTGTTGTTGTTCTTGTCATTGTCTACAGATCTGGGAGGTGTTATAACAATTAGCCTTAATGATCGGCTTGTTTAAAACAAAACTCCTAACATTTTGTCTACATCTAATCATAGATTTATGCGGTTGATTAGCATAAATTTTCAAAATTATTTAATGTTGTTGTTGTATTTTTAAATATAAAATATTAACACAATAATGTCTTGTTTACTTCTGGTTAAACGGTTTTGATTTTTTTTTCATTTGTTGTTTTTCTTGTTTCACATTTTTATCCATTTCAAACGTAAATTGATTATGACAAATTTATAATCAAATTACTGTCATTTCAGGTATTTAAAGAAGTAAATTTTTATTTGAATGCATTTTTGTTTTGAATACCGACTGCATATCAACTTTTGTTGTTGTTTTTACATTCGATGGATTCAGTTCGTGCCTTGGGATGTTGTTGAAAATCTATATGATTTTATTTGATTTTTCGGAATATCAACACAGCTGGATACTGTAACTGAATGGTAGTTCGGCCCAGCATTAAACATTTTCAATAATGTTTTCATTTGGTGCTCATTGAATTGTTTTTGATATTTTGTATTGAAATATTCGGTGTTTTGAATCGCGGGTATCACTGAAGTTATTTGATCTCCTTATGGGGGCCATTGAACTGCTAGACGACCATCATAACGATTATAATTTGATATCATATTTTTCGGGAGGTTATTTTTGATTTAATTTTTATTGTTTGACCCATAAAAAGGAAAGTGTTAGAATTTTTGTTATTTTTACATTTTTATTGTGGTGAAAAAAGCATTTTTGAAAATAGGTTTTATTTTTCTATATTTCTTCAATTGTTCTGTACCCGTATTTCATATTTATTGCAATAGGCTCATATGTCATATACTATATTGACGTGGGTGATTAATATCGATCATATATTAGAAAGTAAAGAATAAAGCATAGATTTTTTTTTAAATAATATATGTTTTTCAAATTTGTACAATGCATGGATGATTAGTTAGAGCTACAGCACGGCATGAATCCACATGTTTCCTAGCTCATATAAGGCGTGGGGTTTCTACAACAAGAAATGGTTGTGAAAAAATATAATTTTTCATTTTTCTAATATTGGGTAGATTAAACAAGTGAAAAAGCGTTAAGTTCGGCCGGGCCGAACTTAGGATACTCTCCAGCATAGATATACTGACAGGTACTAGAAATGAAAATATAGGGCACATACCAAAAAGTGGACCTATGCCGACATTTCTAAAAACGGATTATGTAAAACATAATGTAAACCATAATACAAATTTTAGAAATTTTTAATGGATAATTATACCCTCAGCCTTATGACTAATAAGGGTGTATACCCTTTAACACGCCAAAAAATGCCTCATCGAAATACTGGTTCTAGACCCCATGTTTCTTTCGATCAAAATCATTTCAGAAAATTAAAATTTCATCCAAACTTTGCGCATCTTATTATTTCTTCCAAAATTAGTTCAAATTCGAAGATGGGGAATATCTCCACTCCTTCTGGAACCTCCACACAGGGGCTAGGTCTTAATGCGGCTGTAGTTCATTATCGAACCTTTTGTTCTAATTTTTTACCTCGCTATCCTCCACAGGTGAAATGATTAAAACAGAGTCTTAGAACCAAACTCAAAACGCGGAACAAATCAGATAACTTTTTTTAAAATAAACCAGTAAGGAAAGTAGTAAAGTCGGGCTGGGCCGACTATATGATACCCTTATATTGTACATATGTATCCGAAAAGACGTCGCTGTGCTGTTTAAAATTTAATCTCAATCAGACACCCATTGATAATTTGGTGTACAATCAACATAAATAAGTCGAAATTATATATGGAAGCTAAGTTATATCTATATCTGAACCGATTTCAAACAAAACTGCCAGAGATTAATTTATATTAACTTCTGTACGTTGTGTCAATCGGCTTAAGTGCCCAATTTAGTACGCTATGCCAAAATTCTTGCCAATCAAATCATTTTCAGGGACTTTGGTGCATCATTTACCTGAAATCGGCCTCAACTATGTATGGGAGCTATATATAAATCTGAACCGATTTTCACGAAACTTGACATTCTAGACCTAATTCAGTAGGCTATACCAAATTTCGTGCAAATCAAAAGATATAAAGGGACTTTGGTACACCATTTACCTTAAATCGAACGAAAATATATATGGGAGCTATATCTAAATCTGAACCGATTTTTCCCAATGTCAATGTCGTCCTTGGGCCAAATAAGTGAGCTGTGCCAAATTTCATCCAAATCGGATCATAAATGCGACCTGTACTTTTTTTACACTTTAACATCAACAGACTCACGGACGGACGGACATGTATAAATCGACTCAGAAAGTGATTCTATGCATATTCTCAAAAGGAACCATGGGTCTATCTCGATTCCTTTTTCCTGTTACAAACATATGTACAAATACATAATACCCTGTACCACAGTGTGGTAAAGGGTATACAAAATGGGTTATATGGGGACTACCCCAAGAAGGGGGCGAATATTAATAATTTTTTGTGGAGATATTTGATACCTAATAAGAACTCAAATTATTAAATTACAGCTAATTCGGCGGAAAAATACGATGAAAACCCCCAAAATACTGAAAATTAGGAGGTACCGTTATATGGGGGCTACCAGAAAAAGTGGATATTTATAATTTTTTGTGGAGACATTTAGATAAGAACCCAATGTAGCAAATTTCAGCGAATTCGGTTGAAAAACGCGCTCAAGAACCCCAAAATACCGAAAATTTTGGGATACTCTGAATAAACGTGGACCGATAAAGCCCATCTTCGAACTTGACCTGCCTGTAGACAAAGGACGACTCTATGCAAAATTTTGGCGATCTATCTCAATTCGTTTAGACGCTAGAGTGATTACAACAGACAGACAGACGGGCATGGCTATATCGTCATAGAATTTTACGCTGGTCAAGAATATATACAGTTTATAGGGTCGGAAATGGCTATTTCGATGACTTACAAACGGAAAAACAAAATTATTATACCCTCCATACTATGGTGGAGGGTGGAGGGTATTATCCACAGAAACTATTTATTTCTTTACAAAGATACCTTTGAAACCCAAATGTCTCTTGTAACAAATCGAAGTACTTACGTTACCAGCAATACGACCTCAGTGAGAAGTTCGTTGGTTAACAAGGCATTTGTAGAAGAACTGCAATACATTTCCTACTGCTATGTGTCGTCACTTTGCGACTTAGCCCTCTGCAGACAATGCCATACAATCCCCATTAATAAATAGTTGTTTTTTTATAAAAACAACAAACTGGGATTTAGCCTGACTATTTTAAAAATGTATCAGTGATCCGTAGTCAAGATTGTTAAAAACTGTTTTTTCCTAGAAAATATTCTTCTAAATCCAAACACCCAAAAATATTTTTCTCTCATTCCAACAAGCGTAGTTTTCCCAACTATATATATTTTTTTTCGAAATATAAATAGGCGTGGTTTTCTTAAAACATATTTTTTATACCCTTCACCAAACTGTAGTACAGGGTATTATGTCGTGCATATGTTTGCAAGCGGCGATAGGAATCGAGATAGACCCATGGTTCATTTTGAGAATATGATAGAATCACTAAATTTTGCACAACGTACTGAAGTTGATGTAGCCTAACGTGTGTCAAGTTTTATTGAAATCGGTTCAGATTTAGATATATCTCATATATATATTTTTGTCGGATTTTTAGCAAATGGGGCACCAAAGATTCACGTTCAGTCCGATTGGCACAGAATTTTGCACAACGTACTGAAGTTATGATAGCCTAAAGTTTTCCAAGTTTTATTGAAATCGGTTTAGATTTAGATATAGCTTCCATATATATTTTCGTCCGATTTTTAACACCATTTGGTGCACCAAAGAGTCAAATTTAGGCCGATTGACATAAAATTTTGCAAAACGTACTGACGTTAGGATAGCCTAACTTGTGTCAAGTTTTTCGAAATCGGTTTAGATTAACATATAGCTCATATATATATATATATATATATATATCATCCGATAATTAAAGAATAGTCCTTATTTTTGATGGCGGACATGATAACTCCTCACAGGAATATCGGAATCCAAGGGTGTTAAGAAGGGTACATGTCTGGCTCTCGTATAAACTAGGATTATTGACTTCCCTCAAACTAAATGGCGGACCTTCGATTTTTTTTATTTTTTTCTTGGAATTCGCCTATTTTTGACCACAAACTAAGTTAAAAAATAAGGAAGTTCTTCATCGATTGACTTTATCCTAATTCATACGAGAGCCATACGCACCCAGAGAAACGTGTCAAAATTTGAAATTTGATTGGATTATTAGTGATAAAATTTTTTGACACCGAGAATGGGGTGGTCCCCTTAAATCGATTTACATAATTTTCTAAACTAGTCTAAATCTGCTCTAATGTGTGTGGATTGATGTACCAAAGAAGAATCCATTGTACCAAATTTCACCGAATTCGGTTGAAAAGCACGCTCAAGAACCCCCTTTGATACCCAACAAGAACCCAATGTACCAAATTTGAGCAAAATTTAATAACCCAAAATTGGGGGATACCCTTATATGCCTATGCGAGGGCCGATATAGCTCATCTCGGTTATTAATCGTTCGGTTTAGTCGGTTCACATACAGACACATATCATTTATTTAAAGCAGTCCACTTTCATGTCAATGATCCTCCAAAAATGGAAGGTCTTATAGGATGCATCTCTTGAATATAACCAAAGTGGTAAAGGGTATCATATAGTCGGCCCCGTCCGACTTTACTACTTTCCTAACTGGTATTTTTGTACCCTTTACCACACTGTGGTACAGGGTATTTTGTCTTAGTGCATATGTTTCTGAGTCGATTTATGCATTTCCGGCCGTCCGTCTGTCTGTCTGCCCATGCTAAATTGTAAACCAAGTGCTGGTGGCATATATTATTCGAATTAGTTCATTCATTTAGCCCAAGGACGAACCTATTGAAATTGGGAAAAATCGGATAAGATTTAGATACAGCTCCAATATATATATATATACGTCCGATTTTAGGTAAATGTTGTACCAAAGTCCCTATATATCTTTCGATTTGCACGAAATTTGGTATAGCGTACTGAATAAAGTATAGAATAATGTGTGTTTAGTTTCGTGAAAATCGGTTCTGATTTAGATATAGCTCTCATATATAATTTCGTCCGATTTAATGTAAATGGTGTACCAAAGTCCCTATACATCTTTCGATTTGCACCAAATTTGGCACAGTGTAATGAATTAAGTCTAGAATGTTGTGTGTCACGTTTCCTGGAAATCGGTTCAGATTTAGATATAGCTCCCATATATATTTGCGTCCGATTTCATGTATAGAATGGACCGAAGTCCCTGTATATCTTTCGATTGGCACGAAATTTGGCACACCGCACTTAATTGAGTCCAGAAATACGGGTGCTAAGTTTCGTGAAAATCGGTCCAAACTTACATATAGTTCCCATATATATTTTCGTCCGATTTTATGTAAATGGTGCACTAAAGTCGCACTTAATTGAGTCTGACACTTGAGTCTAGCACTTAATTGAGTCTGGAATGATGTGCGCTAAGTTTCGTGAAAACCGGTTCAAATTTACATATAGCTCCCTTATATATTTTTGTCCCATTTTATGTATATGGTGCACCAAAGTCCCTATATATTTTCCAATTGGCACGAAATTCGCGAAAATCGGTTTAGATATAGATATATCTCCCATATATATGTGATGGGTAATTATAGGTAAATGGTTTTCGTTTTCATAAAAAAATTAGTAGTATATTTTTATATTTTTCTATATTATTAAAGCATGAATTTTTTAATTATTGTTTCCCATTTTTTATTTATTTTTTTTTTTTTTTTTTTTTGTGAATTTTTCTATTTTTTCCTATTTGTCTTTGGAGTTGGAGTTTTTAAATATTTATTTCTAATTTTTTAAGAGTGGATTTTTAGATAAGTTTTTCAAATTTATTTTAGATGTTGTAAAAATATTTTTGCAAGGCGTGAATTTATGAAAAATATTTTTTTCCAAGACATTTTTTCAACATGTTTGAAGAATTAGTTTTTTCAAATATTTTTTTTCCAAGAGGTGGATATTTTAAAAATATTTTTTTCCAATTTATTATTTCAACAATGTTTATTTTCAAAATTGTAGGTGTTTTAAAACACAGTCTCCACCTTCTTCAATACAAATTCCCTTAATACTTAATATTACTTGTATCTTATAGATACGTTTAACATTGTATCTTTAATTTATCTTGTGTGGATTGTATCTATAGATAAAAAAAACTACATTCAAATATTTCCCACGTGCCCGATTAAGCATCAAAACAATAATCAGCTGTGTTTGGCGGCGAATTTATCTATAAAAAATGTTTACCTATTCTAGCAGTTTTATGTTGTACCCTCCAAGATACTCTTTCTCTTTACCACTCTCAAACATAATTGGAATCTCTCTCTCTCTCTCTCTCAATCCATGCGCAAAATTTAAAAATAAACAAACAAACAATAACTCTCCTCTTCTCTCTTTGGGGAGTTTAAGAAACGAAGTTGAAATGCTCACGCACAACGAAGTTTGTTTGTTTTTTTGCAAATTCGCCCCAAAATTGGACCCATTCAGTGAGAATGTGAGAAGAGTGTGTCTCAATGAGAATTTTATTGGAGTTAATGTTTGTGTTGCCTCCCGTGGCAAATTGGTGTGGCACATCTGTAGGTGTTGTTCGGTGTGTGTATGTGTCCGTATTGCTCGTGCTGAGTTTGTTTGGTTCCCTTGCGCACTGGTTGTCGTCGTTGTTGTTTGAGATGAATTCGCCGCCATATTCGGCCTGCCTGCCTGCATTTTGAATCCATCAGATACACGACACCATGGTGTAATCAGTTTTGTTTCGTTATTGTCCCGGTACGGTTGTAATAGGCGCTTATAAGGCGAATGTACGACGGTCGGTTTTAATGCATGAAATGTCAAGAATGTAAATGAGACAGCCGCAAATGAAATGCAAATTAATTAAGGCAAAAAAATAAACAAAAAATTTTAGCGAAAATAAAATATAAGAAAATTTTGTATTTGTACGTCAAAAATAGAATTGAAAAAAAAAATATTTAAAAATTCCAAAATTTTCTTAACGAACTTCAGGATAAAAAACAACAACAGAAGAAATTCTTTTGTGTCTAACATCGAAAAACAACCCCATAATCCGACGTTGTGTGGAATTTTTTTGAGGCAGGCGGTCGTCACATCTCAAAAAGTGTATCCCCGGTATTGAGGTGTAGCCCAACGAGGAGGTGTGGAAAGGCAAAGAGGTAGCATCTAATGTCTGTACGTTGGCATTAAATATACACAACGACGACAACAACAACAACAACAACCTCCTGAACAGACAGGCGAACGTACATTAGAGCTAGACTATTGTCCTATGCTCCAGAGTCCTAATTTTTGTTACATCTACTCGGCGTTAGTGTGTGTGTGCGGGTAAAAAACGAAAAAGAAATACAACAAGAGAATTCAAAAAAAAAAGAAATTCATATTGGATTTTTTGTCTTCTTGGATTACAAAAACAAACAAAAAATCATACTTGTGGATGCACCAAAACCACCCCTTGCGATAATTATCATACATGCCGGCCTATCTCAAAAAAGAAGCCATTAAAAAAATTTTTTGAGTGCCATTTTTTTCTCATTGGAAAACGAACATTTCCTAATATTTAAATCGATACAGCAACAATAACTCGATCTTTGAGTGCCAGTATCTCATACAAATTAAAGGAAATCCATGGTCGATTGTTTTTTCTCACCCCCTCATTAATGGTCCATGGTTCTTGAAATACCACCACAACAACAACAACAACAAAATCAATTGATATTTGTATATGTGCGTGCGTTCGTGTGTGTGTGCGTGTTATATGCGTTTTAAAATTCTATTATAAAAATAAATTGCATTCAAGTGGTTGTAACGAAAAAAAAAATAATCAATATTAAAATTCAATTTATGTTTTCATTGGAAACGGTTTTCAAAACCCAAATTGAATATATTTTGTGAAAAGCAATATAACAACAAAAATATACATATATCTCCCCTACTAAGCTAAATTAATGGGTATTGAATAACAAAAAAAATATCCGATTTTAAAATAAATTATAAGGAATATTAAGAAAAAAATTGAAAGTGTATTTAACTCTTAAGAAATTAAATCAAACGAAAATAAAATATTGGAAATATTTATATTGAAAACAGCAAGTCTCTTCTTATATGGATCACAAATCTGCAATTGGATAAAGGATTAAACAGGTTTGTATTATTTTGTTAAATGAGAAACAATGCAAAAAGGAACTGAATTATTAAATATTTGAAGTTTAGTTGGAATTTAAAATAATGTGTTATTTCAACATGTTAATCCTGCAGTAATTTTGCAAATAATTTTCGGTTCAAATAGTCTTTGGGAGTAATGGAATTTCATCTATGCCATATGGGACTAGGTCAATATATTTTGAAAAAAATTCTCTTTGAAAGAAAAAGTTATATTTCAGTCACAATTCCATTTACAAATTTTTTGGGATCTATATTAGGAACAAATTATATTAGCATTTTTACATAAATATATTTTTCTTGGAGGGGTTCTAGACTTAAGGAACTTGAAACTGAATCACTGACAAATTTTCAATGTTCTTAATGGATAAATATATTAACAGACCCATACAAATTGATATAGCTGGGTCTGAGAGGGATTTATTTTCTTCGGAGATAAAATAGCCAGCTCTATAGAAATATATATCGAATTCCAATGCAGTTGAATAAACTGAACCTAGTATACATATATTGTAAAATATATGAACGATACCTATATGAAAATAAATTAAAGCTCTCTATTTATTACATTGGAGGTCTAAATCAGAAAATTTCAAACAGACGTTTTGTTAACATTTTTGTATTTGTTTTTAAGGTTTTGAAATTTATAGAACATATGATCTTTACGTAAAGAAAAAGATTATAGAGTTTTAAAGAGCTGTCCATCAATTATTTATCTCGATTTTGACAAGGTCCATTTAATATCACATAAGAATTATTCACCATTGGTAGTTAAAAAATTTTCCAAAACAAAGATTTTTTAGAAATCGATGTGAAACACCAAATCATGTGATGAAATAGTACAAATATTTTACCTGACATTCTGGTAGCTATACCTTAAGTTGAACCTATAATATAATTTATTACTGAATCGAATATTTACCATCCATTGAAAACCCGAAAATACTCCGAATTCAGGCCGTTAAACCCCGCTTAATTGAAGCCATATATGAAGACAAAGAATAACGATATCTATAGAAAATATAAAGTTCGAAATTTTTGCTGTAGACGAAGTTTAAATTACCTCAACCAGTCAACAACGAATTCAATTTATTTATAAAGGGTTTAATCCATCCTGCACATAATGCAGCTGGAACCTTTAAAATATCTCCAATAAATAAGGATAGAAAACACTATCTAAAAATATCCACCTTTTTGGCAAATCGCCCATAGGAAAAGCCTAAAGCCTATTTCTTATAATATATACCTAGGATCTTCAGAATATAAAACAAGTGAAAAAGCCTTAATTTCGTCCGGGCCGAACTTTGGATACCCTCCACCATAGATATACTGACAGGTACTAGAAATGAAAATATAGGGAACATACCAAAAAGTGGACCTATACCTCTATTTCTAAAAACGGATTATGTAAACCATAATGTTAACCATAATACAAATTTCAGAATTTTTTACCCTCAGCCTAATGACTTGAACACGGTGAAAATGTGCCTCATCGAAATATTGGTTCTAGACTCCATGTTTCTTTGGACGAAATCCGTTTCAAAAAATTTAGATTTCATCCAAACGTTGCTCATCTTATTATTTCTTCCAAACTTAGTTCCAATTCGAAGATGGTTAATATCGGTCCACTCCCTTTGGAACCTCCACACAGGGGTTAGTTCTAAATGCGGATATAGTTCATTACCGAATCTTTCGATCTAATTTTTTATTTCGCTATCCTCCGCAGGTGAAATGATTACAACAGAGTCTTAGAATCAAATTCAAAACGCAAAACAAATCAGATAACTATTTTAATATAAAAAAGGGGGTTATATGGGGACTACCCCAAAAGGAGAGCGAATATTAATAATTTTTTGGTAGGGAGATTTGTAACCATATACCACTACAGAATACCAAATTACAGCGAATTATGTTGAAAAACGCGCTCAAGAACCCCAAAATACCGAAAATTGGGGGCTAACCTTATATGGGGGCTATCGGAAAAAATTGACCTAAACCCCCCCAAAATACTGAAAATAAGGAGGTAACGTTATATGGAGGCTACCAGAAAAAGTGGACCTATATTTATAATTTTTTGTGGAGACATTTGGAACACAAAAAGAACCCAATGTACCAAATTTCAGCGAATTCGGTTGAAAAACGCGCTCAAAAACCCCAAAATACCGAAAATTGGGGGGTACCCTTATATGGAAGCTATGCCTAAACGTGGACCGATAAAGCCCATCTTCGAACTTGACAAAAGACGACTCTGTGCAAAATTTTGGCGATCTATCTCAATTCGTTTAGACGCTGGAGTGATTACATCATACAGACGGACAGACAGACAGACGGACATGGCTATATCGTCATAGGATTTTACGCTGATCAAGAATGTATATATGGGGTCGGATATGATTATTTTGATGAGTTACAAACAGAAAAAACAAAATTAATATACCTTCCATACTATGGTGGAGGGTATAAAAACTGAAGTGTGTCGTCATAGGGGTCCGTTGCAAAATGTATATATATATATATATATATATTTTTTCTATTGCCAGATAATAGCCACTTCGGTTGGAAAAAGTGCAGTCGATCATACGAATTTCAAACTCCGGTGGCTAAGCTTTGAAAATTCTGTATGTAGAATTAAAGGCTATTCCAAACCCTAAAAACGATAGAAAATTTTATGATTTCTATAAAAACATAAAATATCAAATTAAATCTAATTCGCCGATTTGGGAACAAAATTCTCAAATTACGAAAAAAAGAGTGGATCACATTATATGAGACCTATACCGAAGATGAATTCAATATTAATTATTTTTGGAGGTTTTTTTTCTACCCAATGAGAATCCAAAAGACTAAATCATAGCCAAATGGGTTGAAAGGTGGGTCTATACTCCCAAAAATAACGAAATTTGGAAGGTGCCGTTATATGGGGCTATCTCAAAATATGAACGAATATAGATAATGTTTAGTAGAAAACTTAGCTAGACAATGAAAATTAAAATTATTATTTTATAGCCCATTTGATTGAAAAACGTAATAAGAATATTTAGAGGAACTGTTATATGAGGGCTATATAAAAACGTGGACCAATGTATTCTATTTTCAATACCTAACATCCTAGGAGTAATAACTATGAATGTGTAAAATGTCTCAACTATTTCGACAGACAGACGAACAAGCATAAATTGACATAGAATTTTATTCTGATCAAAAATGTATAATTTTTATGGGAAACCTATGTTTATTTGATTGCCACTAAATTTTGCAAAGCACACCGACATCATTCTTGAATGAAATATGCCAGTTTTAATTTAAATCGGTTTAGATTTGGATATAGACCCATTATATGTCGGATTTCAAGCAAATTATGCACCAAATATTTGTCCAAACGGAATGAAATTTTGCACAGCTCACAGACATCAGTGTAGAATGAAGTATGCCAATTTGTAATGAAATCGGTTCTGATTTAGATATAGCTCCCATATATATGTTTTGATGATAGATTTCATTTCTGTATATAAATGGATTCCAAATTATGCACCAAATATTTGTCCAATTGGAAGGAAATTTTGCAGCATAACGAATGACTCGTGTCAAGCATATTTCAATTTGTAAATACTTTTTTGGCCCGATTTCATATAATGGATACACCCTAAGTATGTCCAATTGAAACGGAATATTGCCCGTTCATATGTAAATAAATCTATACTAATAAAAGAGTAAAGTGATTGACTGACTGACTGACTGATTTAACGATTCATCAACGCCCAGACGAAACGACTGAAGCTAGAATCTTGAAATTTTGGGTGAGGGTCACTCTTGGCCCAAATGTGACAGATAAGGCTGGGTTTTTGGAAATTCGTACTAGAAGGGTACGAAAAGTACTAAAAAGTACTAAATATGATATCATTTGTATTTGGCGAACCAGTAGAGCTAGAACTCTGAAATTTGGATTGAGGGTCACTGATGGAGTGTAGGATAGGATACTCATGTGTACGAAAAGTACTATATGGTACTATATTTGGTACAAATTTGATTTGGAGGTACAAATGGAGCTAGAATCCTGAAAATTGAAAGTAACATTACCGTCGGAGTATAGGATTGTGATATGTACGTAGTTTTGGAAATTTGTTACTTATGTGTACGAAAAGTACTAAATCGTACTATAATTGGTACAATTTGGATTTGGGTGAACCGATAGAGCGGGAACAATAAATTTTGGAGTCAGGATCACTGTATGGGTGTAGGATTGGGGTCAGGACTCAGTTTAAGACATTATTACTTATAAGTACTTAATGGTACTAAATTTGGTACAATTTGAATTTTAGGTGAACAAATTGAGCTAGAATCATGAAATTTGGAGACAGGATCATTGTTGAGGTGTAAGATTGAGATATGTAGGGAGTTCTAAAAATTTATACTAATGTGTACTAAATTTGGTACAATTTAATTTGTGGGTGAACCGATGGAATTAGAATCCTGAAACATGGATTTAGGATCACTGTGGGGGTGTTGGTTTGAGTTAAGTAGGAAGTTTTGGAAATTCGTACCACTGTGTACTAAATTTGGTACAATTTGAATTGTGGGTGAACCGATAGAGTTGGAATCCTGAAATTTAAATTTTGAAGCACTGTGGGGGTGTTGGTTTGGGTTAAGTTGGAAGTTTTTGAAATTCATACTAAATGGTACTAAATTTGGTACAATTTGAATTTTAGGTGAACCAATTGAGCTAGAATCATGAAATTTGGAGTCAGGATCATAGTTGAGGTTTAAGATTGAGATATGTAGGGAGTTTTAAAAATTTGTACTAATGTGTACTAAATTTTGTACAATTTTAATTGTGGGTGAACCGATGGATTTGGAATCCTGAAACTTGGATTTAGGATCACTGTGGGGGTGTTGGTTTGAGTTAAGTAGGAAGTTGTGGAAATTCGTACCACTGTGTACTAAATTTGGTACAATTTGAATTGTGGGTGAACCGATAGAGTTGGAATCCTGAAATTTAGATTTTAGAGCACTGTGGGGGTGTTGGTTTGGGTTAAGTTGGAAGTTTTTGAAATTCGTACTAAATGGTACTAAATTTGGTACAATTTGAATTTTAGGTGAACCAATTGAGCTAGAATCATGAAATTTGGGTCAGGATCATTGTTGAGGTTTAAGATTGAGATATGTAGAGAGTTTTAAAAAGTTGTACTAATGTGTACTCAATTTGGTAAAATTTAAATAGTGGGTGAACCGATAGAGTTGGAATCCTGAAACTTGGATTTAGGATCAGTGTGGGGGGTAGGATTGGGGTATGCAAGAAGTTTGGGAATTAGTACTACTGTGTACTAAATTTGGTACAATTTGAATTGTGAGTGAACTGATAGAGTTTGAATCCTAAAACATGGATTTAGCATCACTGTGGGGTGTAGGACCGGGGTATGTAGGAAGTGTTGAAATTTTGTATTACTTTGTACTAAATTTTGTACAGTTTGAATTGTGGGCGAACCGATAGAATTGGTATCTTGAAACTTGGATTTAGGATCATTGTGGGGGTGTAGGATTGGGGTATGTAGGAAGTTTTAAAAATTCGTACAAATGTGTACTAAATTTTGTACAATTTAAATTTTTGGTGCACCAATACAGCTGGAATCCTGAAATTTGGAGTTAGGGTTACAGTTTGGGTTACAGTTTCAAAATAGTACCAAATGTGGATTTGAGTAAACCGATAGAGCTAGAATCTTGAAATTTGAAGTTAGGATCACTGTCGGGGTGTAGTATTGGGCTATGTAGAAAGTTTTGGACATTCGTAATAATGTTTACTAAATGGTACCAAATGGTGGTTAGGATCACTGTTGGGGGGTTCGAATGGGGTATGTAGGAAGTTTTGGAAATGTATACTAAATGGCACTTGATTTGGCACAGTTTGGATTAAAAGTTAACCGATAGAGCTGAAATCTTGAAATTGAGTAATAAGATTTTCATTGGATTGCATGATGTAGGTAGTAATGCAAATTTGTACCTATGTGTATTAAATGGCACTAAATTTGAAACAAATTGGATTTAGGTGAACCGATAGAATCCTGAAATTTGAAATTAAGATTGGGGTATGTGGGAAGTGTTGGAAATTCGTATGTTAATGTAGGAAGTTATGACAATTTATATATTTATGTTTACTAACTGGTACTTAATTTGGATTTGGGTGAAGCTATATTTGAAATTTGGAAATTTGGTTGAGTACTATAAGTACTAAACGGTTTTAAAAGTGTTAATATTGGTTGGTATTGGGTTTTAAATACTTCCCACATTCGCTGACGAAGTAGCGGGTATATGCTAGTTATGAATATAAATTCACAAAAAAGGCAGGATCTGTCCGATCGACATTTTGGGACCGCCCTGACCCTAAATCCTATTAAATTTGCTGAAATAATGCAGCTAAGGCCTTTGAAGGCTATACTCGAGTTCGAGTTTTGTTCACAAATGGAGAACTGTAGAGTATTGCAAAATTTTTTGTCGAAATCGACTTTTAATCTTTGAGGTTGTCACAAAGTCGACTTTTCAAGATCGACTTTCGATTTTCTTCATTTATACTTGATTTATTGCCACAAAGCCAAAATAGCGCAAACAATTACACAAATCCAGAAGTTTATTTTATCTATTGACAACAATTCGGCCGACTAACACATATTAGTCGGTAATAGTACGTTTACATTAAACCGGATTTCGTTAACCCAGTGGGTTTCAATTGTCAATTCCTTTGCATATATGTCAAATAAATCCTCATCAAGTAGGATAACTCGGTAAAAAGTTCTAATGTATAGGTCGTTTAAATGCAGAAAATAAATTTTAAACAGGTTTTGCTAAATCGAAAGATCGAAAAGTCGACTTTTTATTCAAAGTCGAAAAGTCTAAAAATCGACTTTTTGGTCTTAGGCAAAAATCGAAAAGTCTAAAAATCGACTTTTGCGCTCGGCTATGTATCCCTAATAGCCATTATGATCGGTTACAAAGTTCTGCTACACCCGTCTATATTAATCCTGCTGGAAAATAAGGCAAAGGCATAGAAAATATCTGACTGTATCGTAGATGGATGTAGTGTTTTTCCAAACCGTAAACATTTATTGACACTTTTTAGGGATGACATTTTTTGAGTTGGTTCAATATGCCAAACCACAGCAATTTTGGCACAACGAAAATCTCGAAGTACTGATATATTTGTGTTATGGCATTCTATGGACTCAGAAACTAAAATTAGTTAGTTCTAAATTCTGAAAAGCTTGTGTACTGTAATTTGGAACCTATTCCAAAAAAGTAGGCCTATATATACCACTTCTATTATGGAATTCCCTTAAATATAGTGGCCTCTTCTTAACGCAGATATAACGTTTTCTGAGCAAAGATCGGTAAAAAGAGGAAAAGGACAACGAATACAAACAAATATCGATTCCATGTCTTCGAGTAACCTATAAACGACATTTTTGTAGAATATTTAGTGATAAAAGATCTCGTCTTGTAGTAGTTAGTTTACGGTTCAAGAAAATAAGGAAAAATCTGCACAAAAGTACTCAACATAGAGGGATGATATGTTTTACTAAAATATTCCTCATTCGATTTGACTGTAGACATGTCATCTTAAAAATAACCTGCAGTAGACGCATACGAAGATATTCTTCATGCCGTTTAAAGTTCATCTCGCACTTTTAAAAAACTTGACCGATAGCGAATTTATCCGGGATTTTAATAAAATCGCCAAGGAATTCCATCTCCATAGATCTCAATAGTCCCAATTCCCTTGTGAAATACTCCAAATTCCCAAATTATGTCTCAAACCAGTAAGGAAAGTAGTAAAGTCGGACGACTATATGATACCCTTCAACACTTTGGGTATATTCAACAGATGAATCCTAACACGTCGCATTTTTAAAGGACAAGTAAAATGAAATTGGATCCATAAACATGTCATTCTGCAACCTATACTAAAATTTTCATTTGGTCAGAAATCTGAACCGATTTCAGGAAACTTAACACACATCATTCTAGACCTAATTCATTACGCTGTGCCAAATTGCATGCAAATCGAAAAATATATAGGGACTTTGGTGCACCATTTACATTAAATCGGACGAAACTATATATGGGAGCTATATCTAAATCTGAACCGATTTTCAGGAAAGTTAACACACATCATTCCAGACTTAGTTCATTACGATGTGCCAAATTTCGTGCAAATCGAAGGATATATAGGGACTTTGGCGCAGCATTTACATAAAATCGGACGAAAATATATAGGGGACCTTCATTCATTACGCTGTGCCATATTGCATGCAAATCAAAAAATATATAGGGACTTTGGTGCACCATTTACATGAAATCGGACGAAACTATATATGGGAGCTATATCTAAATCTGGTCCGATATTCTGGAAAATTGGCAGACATCATTCCAGGCTCAATTTTGTTCGTTATACCAAATTTCGTGCAAATCGAAGGATATATAGGGACTTTGGCGCAGCATTTACATTAAATCGGACGAAAATATATGGGAGATATGTCTAAATCTGAACCGATTTTCAGAAACTTAACACACATCATTCTAGACCTAATTCATTACGCTGTGCCAAATTGCATGCAAATCGAAAAATATATAGGAACTTTGGCGCAGCATTTACATTGAATCGGACGACACTATATATGGGAGCTATATCTAAATTTGGACCGATTTTCACGATACTTGGCAGACGTCACTCTAGGCTCAATACAGTACGTTATGCCAAATTTCGTGCAAATCGAAAGATTTTCAGGGACTTCGGTGCACCATTTACATAAAATCGGACGAAACTATATATGGGAGCTATATCTAAATCTGAACCGATTTTTCCCAATTTCAATAGGGTTTGTCCTTGGGCCAAATAAGTGCCCTATGCCAAATTTCATCCAAATCGGATCATAAATGCGACCTGTACTTTATTCACAAAAATACATGGACGGACGGACATGCGTAAATCGACTCAGGATGTGATTTTATGGATATTCTAAAAAGGAACCATGTGTCTATCTCGTTTCCTTCTGTCCTTCCTTCTTCTGGGTATATAAATAATTGTTGCATCGATTTTTAACAACCCCTAGGACTCCATTACCTTTTTCCAATAAAGTAAATTGTGTGGCACACATACATAACATATTTTTTTCTTTTTTGAGTTTTGAAGTTTTCCACAAAACTTTTAAAATTAAAAATAGTAATCTTCCAACTTTATTATCCTCCCTTACAAACTAACGAGTAACTTCGATTTTTCATACCACAAACATTTATTTCATTTCACTTTAAAATTGCATTTAAGCCAATAACAGATATTTCCAGAAAACAAACTTCTCACACAAAATGCCAATAACATTTGTTCCGAAGACATTTACATTTCAATTGGCCACAAATTCAAGTGAAATATCCAAAAATCACCCAAATTTCATTGAAAATCTTTTTTTTCCGGTTTGTTACAAATTTCCACATTTTTTTTTTCATTCGCAATTGAGTCTTCTTGCATAAAAAAAGTGTTTGTCTCCTCTTCTTTAAAATATTGACACGAATTTCTGTGTGAGAGTCTGACAAAAAAGTTTGCCAAAATTGAATTGCAAAAAAAAAGAAATAAAATCGAAAACGAAAGAAAATTGATTTTTATCAAATAAAAAAGAAGTTGTCAAACAACAGATGTCTATTCTAGTCTTTTGGCAAAGACATTCAGTCAATATTCTTTGGGGAAATAAGAAACCAAAATTAACCACCACAAGGATATACCTATGTTAGGGGAATAGAACACAAAGTTATAAAATGGCCAACGAAAAACAGTTGCAGAGTATTCAAAATTACGGAATATTAAAATATGAATAAAAAAATAATTTTTAATGTCCGAAATGCCTATGACAGGTTTATGGAAAAACTACAGACAACCTTCTATTTCCGGAAGACCTCTAGAAGGCCTTTTGTTTACAGGAGACTTACAAAAGGATTTCATTTTATGGAAGTGCTTTAGAATGACTTTCTTTTTATAAGAGGCCTCTAAAAGGTCTTCAATTTTCAAAAAAAAAATAGTTGTAATTTTTTTTATTAAGGAAATAAAATGACTTTTGACGGAACGTCAGTTCCAAAGACAGGTGTTGATACTTACATTTTGGATTTGGATTTTTTATAAGTCTGATTGATATAAGCAAATGTTTAGAAAACAACCTCGCTTATACGAAGGCTTCTATAAATACATCTGGCTTAATAAGAATCAGTAAGGAAAGTAGTAAAGTCGGACTGGGCCGACTATATGATACCCTTCACCACTTTGGGGATTTTCTACATATGTATCCTAACAGACGGAATATTGACATGAAATTGAACGAACTTAAATATGCGATCTTTATCTATAAGTGAACCGACTCACATCAATCCCAACACTTGCCATTCTGCAACCTATTCCATACTTTGTAAATAGATTTAAAGCAAACTTAACACACCCTATATGGTATGCTTCACTGTTTAAAATGTATCAATCAGGCACCAACAGATTATTTGGTGTACAATCAACATGAATAGGTCGAAATTATATGGAAGCTATGCTATGTCTAAATCTGAACCGATCTTCACGAAACTCTCTATATTTTATTTTTTAATTTCAGTAATTTTTCAATCCCCTAGGTATGGGTCTTTAGTGCACCATTTATTTAAAATCGGACGAAAGTATATATAGAAGCTATAAGTAAATCTGAACCAATTTCAAGAAAACTTGACACACGAAGGGTTATTATAACTTCAGTACATTGTACTAAATTGTGTCGATCGGTCAATGTTTGGGTCTTTAGTGCACAATTTAAATTAAATCGGCCGAAAATATAATTGGGGATATATCCAAACCTGAACCGATTTTTACGAAACTTAGCACACATAATGCTGGACCTAATTCAGTACCCTATGCCAAATTTCGTGCAAATCGAATGCTATATAAAAGACTTTGGAGCCCCATTTACCTTAGATCGGACGAAAATATATATGGGAGCTATATCAAAATCTGAACCGATTTCCTCGAAACTTCGCACACATCATTCTGGGCCTAATTCAGTACTCTATGCCAAATTTCGTGCAAATCGAAAGATGTATTGGGACATTGATGCTCCATTTACCTAAAATCGGACGAAACTTTTTTCCGAAACCGATTTTCTCGAAACTTCGCACACATCATTCTGGACCTAATCCAGTACCCTACGCCAAATTTCGTGCAAATCGATCTTTTCATGAAGCTTAGCAACATCATTCTAGACTTAATCCAGTACCCTATACCAAAATTCGTGCAAATCGAAAGATATATAGGGACTTTGGTGCACCAATTACATAAAATCGGACGAAAATATATATAGGAGCTATATCTAAATCTGAACCAATTTTCACGAAAATTAGCACACGTTATTCTAGCCTTATTTCAGTAAGCTATGAAAAATTTCGTGCAAATCGAATGATTTTCAGAGATTTTGGTGCACCAATTACCTAAAATCGGATAAAAATATATATGGGAGCTATATCTAAATCTGAACCGATTTTCATGAAACTTTGTACACATTATCATTCTAGACATAATTCATTACGCTATGCCATATTTCGTGCAAATCGAACGATATAGAGGGACATTGGTACACCATTTACATTAAATCGGACGAAAATATATATGGGAGCTATATCTAAATCTGGACCGATCCTTGGGCCAAATAAGTGACCAATGCCAAATTTCATCCAAATCGGATCATAAATGCGACCTATACTTTGTTAACAAAAATACATGGACAGACAGACAAACGGACAGACATAAATCGACTTAAAAAGTGATTCTATGCATATTCTAAAAAGGAACCATGTGTCTAACATGTTTCCTTTTGCCTGTTACAAAAATATGCACAAAGACTTAATACCCCGTGCCACAGTGTGGTGAAGGGTATAAAAACATGAAAAACATTTTTTTTAATTCAAGCCCTCTTGATGGTCTTTGAAAAAATATGAAAAATGCACGGCTTTATCAGATTATTTTTTAGATACTCTGTTGTGATAGACCAAAAAACATATTTTTTTTCTTTTTAATCCAACTATTGACTGGCCTCTAAAAAATTTATTTAAAAATCTACGTTTGTGATAGATCTTCTAAAAAATATTGTTTAAAAAATTTTACGTTTTTGGTAGACCTTATTTTTCAAATTGAGATTGAGCACCGAGTATATATATATATATATATATATATATTTTCTTCTCCACCTAGTATACCTAGAAAAATATGTATTTAAAAAATTTAAACTTTTTTCCAACCACTTCTCCTTCCAAAAATTAAACCCTAAATTACAAATAGTAGTAACCTTGTAAGTTATTATGGAAATTTATTAGTATCTGCATCATTAGTCTTTCTCTGCTAGACATTTTACAAGTTAATTCACTTGCAAATCTAAGTAATTTACTAATCAGACTTATTTGCTGGTGCTGCTGCTGCATCCACTACTGCTGCTCCGCTCTAAATCTAAGCAATTATTTCTAGACATTTGGTTTTAAGTTTTTGCCCATTTTAAATGATGGCATTTTTGTTGCTCTCCTTTTTTTCGGACAATTCATTTTCCAAGTAATAGACTAAACTTAATCACTTTGCTGCTCTTGATGCAGTTTTTCGCACACACACACACACACACACACTCTGACACAAATTACACACCTCATCTCAGCATGGTCGTAACATTTTCTAAGCACATTAGAATTTTACACATCTTTGCACTAAATTTTGTGTGCAGTGTAGTACATAAAATATAAACTATGGGCAAAGAGAGAGAGAGAGAGAGAGAGGGGAGAGTAGAGCAGAAGAGGTGCCGAGAGAATGAAAAGGCGAGGAAAAGATTTTAATGAAAATTGTATGTAGCATACAATGAAAATCCATGCCATTAATTTTCATTGTCTTAATGCATCAGTGTGTGTGTGTGTCTGTGTGAGTAAATGCATTTTTAGGAATGATGTTCACACACACACACACACACTCAGAGGAATAAAAATAACTATGCATGCATGTGTGAAAGAGAATTTTGTAGTCTAAAGGAGGTTTAAGTATAAATAGGGATGATACCTTTCTTTTGCAGAAAAACTATTTTTGTAAAAATTAAAACTACGAAAAATTGTTTCTGGGTTCAAAAATGGGAAAAAACATTCTACTTACATGATTACATGAATGCTAAAAGCATCATAATGAGTTTTGGTTTTTAGGGAGAAAGAGGAGGGTTGTCTGTTACAAAAATGGGGAAAACGGATGAAAAGAAGAGAGGGAAAACACCGAAAGAGCAATGCCTACTAGGCAGGCAACGAGTAGTAGTCCTTAAATAATTTAGCAGCCTTAATAATAAATGTGAAAGAGAACGAACAATGCCAACGGTGAAAGGTTCTGTGACACGTAAATGCAATAAAATTAACGTCCATAAATGCCATGGCCCTGGCGTTTTAAGTCGTATTTCTCGCTTTTTAATGAGCACTAAAAGAGCAACTGGAGGCCATGACCAAAGAGGAAAAACGTCGTAATGAAAATGTTTCTAATAAAATGTAATTAATTTGCAATAAAATGCTATGTTATCGATATTGTGAAAAATGAAGACAGAGAAGAGGAGAGTAATTAAAGTTGGCGCCCAATGTGTAGATTTAGATAATATCAAAATGTTGAAAATTATTTTGAAATGACAATAATTTTTATAAAAAAAAAATCAAAAATATTATAAAATCAGGATATAATTTCAAAATATTTTTTAAACGTTTACAATAAAGAAAAATAATGGAAAAAAACAAAAAACATATCTATTAGCGATTTTTAAATCTACCGGTATGGAAAATAATATTTTTTTTTTTGAAATATCTACGCTTGATAAAAATTCTGTGTAGTACCCTAACCTGTGGTACAGGGTACTATGTCTTTGTGCATATGCTTGTACAGGCAAAAGAAAACGAGATAGACCCATGGTGCCTTTTGAGACTATGCATAGAACCACTTTCTGAGTTGATTTATGCATGTCCGTCCGTCTGTTGATGTTAAATTGAAAACAAAGCACAGGTCGCATTTATAATCCGATTTTGATGATTTGTTTCGCCCAAGGACCAATCCTATTGAAATTGCTGGAAATCAGTTCAGATATTGATATAGCTTCCATATACATATTCGTCGGATTTTATGTAAATGGTGTACCAAAGTCCATATATATCTTCCGATTTCCACGAAATTTTAATTATGTCTAGAATGATGTGTGCGAAGTTTGGTGAAACCCGGATTTAGATATAGCACCCATATATATATTTTCGTCCGATTTAATATAATTGGTGCACTAAAGTCCATATATATCTTGCACGAAATTTGGCATAGGCTACTGAATTGAGTCTAGAATGATGTGTGCAAAGATTCGTGAAAATCGGTCTAGATTTAGATAAAGCTCCCATATATAGTCTCTTCCGATTTCATGCAAATGGTGCACCAAAGTCCCTATATATCTTTCGATTTGCACGAAATTTGGCATAACGTACTGAATAGAGACTAGTGTGATGTCTGCCAAGTTTCGTGAAAATCGGTCCAGATTTAGATAAAGCTTCCACATATATATATATTTTTTTGCCCGATTTAATGTAAAGCGTGCACCAAAGTCCCTATACATCCTTCTATTTGCACGAAATTTAGCATAGCGTACTGAATTAAGTCTACAATTAATCGTGCCAAGTTTCGTCAAAATCATTTGGGATTTAGATATAGCTCACATATATTTTTTTGCCCGATTTAATGTAAATGGTGTACCAAAGTGCCCATGTATCTTCGATTTGCACGAAATTTGACATAGCGTACTGAATTAAGTCTGGAATGATGTGTGATAAGTTTCGTGAAAATAGATTCAGATTTAGATATAGCTCTCATATTTATTTTCGTCGGATTTAAGGTAAATGGTGCACCAAAGCCTATACATTTCTTTCAATTTCCACAACATTTTGCTTATCGTACTGAGTTAGGTCTAGAATGATGTGTGCTAAGTTTCAGATCGATTCAGATTTAGATACAGCTCCCGGTTCAGGTTTAGATATAGCTCCCGGTTCAGATTTAGGCCGCGAAATATTGGTCCTAGACCCACCTTTAAGTATACCGATCGTCATATCTCGACTAGCTGAGTCGATCTAGGCATGTGTGTCCGTCCGTCCATCTGTCCATTTTATTTTGTAAACACGATACATGTCACAGCTATGGACCAATCTTCACGAAATTTTGCATATAGGATGGGTTCTGGCCACTGAAGACCACTATTGTTTTTGGAAAAGATCGGTTAATATTTAGGGCATGAAATGAACCAAAAACTTTATTTTTATCGGATTTTCTGGTCGCTCCTGCGCCCATGGCCCAAATACTACGATTTTTTACATGGAGAAGGGGATCGGGCCAAAGAATAAGCGTGCATGTTTTGATAAAGATCGGTCAATATTTAGAGGGTCAAATGGACCCTGACTTTTGTGTGAAAAATGACAAAATTTGTATTCTCTAGCGTATAGATTTACCCCTGAATGACATAGACCCAAGAAGTAGATAGTATATCCAAGAGGGGTGGTTGATCTTTATCTTGATACCAATTATATTGTCGTATGTACTCGGCTGTGGGAGTTACACTTAAATATTTACAGGTGCTTACGTACTCATATATTATTTAGTAACACATTACCACACTGGAGGGCGGAAATAAAGCACTGATGGCTTTGAAATTTTCCATGAGGATTCAGGTATGGTAAAGGACAACGCCTGTAATTTTCAGTGGACCGAAAACTTAATTTTTTGTGTTTTTTTTTCAAGTCGATCCACAATTGAAAGCCGAACATAAACACACAACTCACGGTGAACGGAATCTGGACAAGTAATTAGTAGGGCTGTACCGAATATAAGTAATATTTGTTGACCGCTAATATCGCGAAATATTGCCCACAGAAAGTTAATTTTTCGTGGAAGTTGTGTAGAGTATCATATGGTCGGCCCGTCCGACTATACTGCTCCGCTCACTGGTTTTAATCTATATAGTCCTCAAAAATTGTTTAAAAATCCGGGCCTACGGATTAATAAATTTCGTTAAAAATAATTCTGCATTTTTGTAACACACATATATTTTCTATTGTCTTCACA
This sequence comes from Musca vetustissima, assembly GCF_032173495.1. Lineage (NCBI taxonomy): Eukaryota > Metazoa > Arthropoda > Insecta > Diptera > Muscidae > Musca > Musca vetustissima. The sequence continues at coordinate 60,111 of NW_026875068.1, forward strand.
ACCTATTCCAATGTTGCTTCGATGATCTCAATTTCAGCCGGCCTTCCGTTTGGCCCACTTGAAAAATTTTGATAAATGTGCAAGCACTGCTATTTACTTCCCCTCCATCTTTCCATTTTTTGTTTTTTTTTTTTCAAAAAATCCCGTTTACATTTCCTCTATTAGTTTTAACCAAAAAAAAATCTACCACACACATTTTGACATACAGACACATTTCTATATGTTCAAGTGAGCCATTAACATAAATTGTAAATGTTTATAATTCAATTTAAAAAATATTGTCTTTTTTTTTTGGTGGCTATGGATTTTAGTTTTATCGTTGTTGTTGTTGTTGTTGTTGTTTGGTTAGAAGATGGAAGTGACAGTTTTTCGAAAAATAAACTAAAATGCTTGACATTGATATATAACCAACACTTCTTTTTCTTCTTCTTGGTCGCTGTCATTGTCGTGTATACGAGTATGTAAATCGTATGGCCTGATAATTCCATGTATGAACAAGAAAAATTACCAACCCCATGCGGACACAATATTTTATAATAATTCACATGGAATGGACGAAACAAAAAAAATGGGATTGCAATTGGAATGTAGTCAAGAATATTTGAGAATTTATTTTTATTTTAAATTTATTCATATATAAAAAAAAATCGTTTTGTTTTATATTTCGAACGGCAATTCATTCTCAGGCCCCTAATTATTAATACAGATCACGTTGTGCTAGACAAGTTGAAATTATGCATGTATATGGTGGTCAATTGAAGATTAAGAAAACAAAAAAAAAAAAAAAAAAAAAAAAATTATATTCATAGGCCATGACTATCACATCCATTGGGGAACTCCAAAAAAATAATCGAATATTGGTAATGACTTCTGCTGCTGAAAAAAAATATATATTTTTTTTTATATTTCATTTTTGGTGTTAATAAATAACTGAACTTGAGTATGGAAGTGGCCAGACAATTGGACACCAGAATTTTTTTTTTCAAATTCATATTTTGTTTTCACTTTTTATGGTAGTTTTGTTGTAATTTATGTAAACACTTGTTTTTACACCGTTAATTGCATTAATGGTCAGTTACAACATTTACTAACCAAATTTTTAAATTCAAAATTAAGAAATTCACGTTTTTTTTCAAAATTGAAAAATAAAATATATCAAATTTCAAAAATGGCCACCTAATTGCCTTGTATGGCAAAAGTGACCAAACACTTATCTATTGCCATTGAATTATGTCGAACAATTTCGAAAAATGGGAAATCAGAACACTTTTCTATTTGGTTGAGTGAAATTCGATATCATTTCCCTACTCCGATTCGTTTCTCGTTCGTGCATTTGCTTCCTGTCTAATAGGCAAACACAAATATAGCTGATTTTGTTTTTGTAACACAAATGTATTTGTTGTTGTTGTTTTTTTTTAACTAATGAAATAGTTTCATGTGGTTGACAGTTCCTAGGAACAGGTATCAATTCTCAGTTGTTTGTTTTCCTTTTGTTTGAGCGACCAAAAAAGAAAATTAAGATCTCAGGGAAATGATTGGCCTTTTCCTAGAGCGTCAATGACTTTTAGATTTGTCCAACTTGAGTGCGGGTGTTTGGGATTGGAAAAACAAACTACCTGCCACAAAATTAGTCCAATATGTCTATGCTTCAATGAAAATGTTTCGAATAGAGTGAATAGATATTTATCATTACTCCTAAGAATAAATAGCAGGTGCATGTTTCAGTCAGTGATTTTGCTCTGGACACACTTTAGATTCGGGCTATCGGGCTTCTATAATTTTTTTTTCTGCAGGATCAAAGGATATAAGTGAAAATGTATTTGAGGGGACCCCCTCATTCTTGGGGTCAAATTTTTCAATTTTTTTTCAAATGAAAATCTCAAGAACTTTTGCAGATATAGCCGATTTATTGTGTCAGCATCAAGTGACGTCTGAAGGGCTTCTCAAACTTTAAACGCATTTTTCTCTAATCATTGGTTTTGCGAATGGCGGCCACAATAACTCAAAAACTAATTACCCAATCGATTCCAAATTTTTACAAGTTTCTCTGTGAGTGTATAGCTATCGTATGAACTAGTATAAAGCCAATCGGTGAAGATCTCCCTTATTTTTTAACTTGGTTTTTGGTCAAAAATCGACGATTTTCCAAAAATATTTTTTTTAAAGGTCCGCCATTTTGTTAATTTTAGAGCGAAGTCAACACCGTTGAAAAATTAAATTAGTTTTCAAGGACTTTCTGAGGAATATTTGTAATTTTTTGTAAGGACTCAAAAGTCAAAAACTAGAATAATTTTTTTTATACCCTTCACCACACTGTGGTACAGGGTATTATGTCTTTGTGCATATGTTTGTAACAGGCAAAAGGAAACGAGATAGACACATGGTTCCTTTTGAGAATATGCATAGAATCACTTTCTGAGTCGATTTATGCATGTCCGTCCGTCTGTCCGTCCATCTGTAGATGTTAAGTTGTAAACACAGTACAGGTCGCATTTATGATCCGATTTGGATGAAATTTGGCACAAGTCACTTATTTGGCCCAAGGACGAACCCTATTGAAATTAGGAAAAATCGGATTTAGATATAGCTCCCATATATATTTTCGTCCGATTTAAGGTAAATGGTGCACCAAAGTCCCTCTATATCTTTCGATTTGCATGAAATTTGGCATAGAGTAATGAATTAGGTGCAGAACGATGTGTGCCAAGTTTCGAGAAAATCGGTTCAGATTTAGATATAGCTCCCATATATAGGTTCGTCCGATTTATGGTAAATGGGGCACCAAAGTTCCTCTATATCCTTCGATTTGAATGAAATTTGGTATAGAGTACTAAATTAGGTGCAGAACGATGTGTGCCAAGTTTCGAGAAAATCGGTTCAGATTTAGATATAGCTCCCATACATAGGTTCGTCCGATTTAACGTAAATGGTGCACCAAAGCCCCTATATATCATTCGATTTGCACGAAATTTGGCATAGAGTACTGAATTAGGTCCAGAATGATGTGTGCTATGTTTCGTGAAAATCGGTTCAGATTTAGATATAGCTCACATATAGTTTTTTCCGATTCTATGTAAATGGTGCACCAAAGTTCCTATATACCTTTCGATTTGCAAGAAATGTGGCACAGCGTACTGAATTAAGTCTGGAATGATGTGTGCTAAGTTTCGGAAAAATCGGTTCTGGTTTCGATATAGCTCCCACATATACATATATATTCGTCCGATTTTACATTAATGGTGCACCAACCTTCTAATGTTTGTCCGATTAACACGATTTTTGCACAACGTATCAAGTTGAGACTTGAATAACGTTATTGCGTTTTGTTGAAATTGATGTAGCTTCCATATGTATTTGGAATGGACGTCTGAATAAAATTAAAATTTTAACAGTGCGGCGACCGAATAGCGTGTATTAATTTTGCTATAAGTCGCTTTTCATAAATTTGTCCCATCGTATACCCAAAGTGGTAAAGGGTATCATATTGTCGGCCCAGTCCGACTTTACTGCTTTCCTTACTGTTGTTTTTTTTTTTACTATGGATTTTTTTCACATTTTTTATTAAGTATTCTAATTAGAAGAGCAAAATTTTCAAAATATTGTACTAACCCCATGTTTCACTAGACCAAATCCGTTTCAGACAATTTGGAGTCGAATTACAAATGTCCGTCTGTTGTCCGTCTGATTTAGGGAATATTTAGGGAATGAAATGGACCAAAAATATTATTTTTGTCTGTTTTTTTTCTGAAGGCCACAATAATAACCCGAACATCAAGAAATTTAACACAGGCCCCATGACCATAGATTAATCATGACTGTTTTAATGAAAATCGGTCAATATTTAGCGGGTCAAATGGATCCAGACTTTTGTGTGAAAATTATAAAATTAGTTTCCTTTGGCGTATATTTCGTAACATAGGCGCGAGCAGTTGATAGTACGTCCATGATGAGTTGTTGGCCTTTAAATTGATACCAATTATATTGATGTATGTACTCGTATATCGGAGTTATACGTAAATATTTAAAGGTGTCTATGTGTCATGGTATTGTTTAGTATTACTATTACCCCACTTGAGGGCGAAAATGTAGCCCTGATCGTTTTGAAATTTTATATGAAGTGCCGCTTATGGACAAGGACGACACCTATAATATACGGTGATGTTGAGATTATATTGAGGGTTGCAAAGAATCAAAAACTTTATTTTTGTCAGATTTTCTAGCCGCTCTAGAGGCCATTATTATATGCAGAACATCAAATATTAGGTTGGGAAAAAATCCATTATTTTTATATAAACTATATAACTTTATTTAACATGCTTCGGAATGTCCGATTTGGCACCGTTTTGTTGCCCTCATAGTAGTCCTGCTCTCTATTTGAAAAAAAAACTCTAGTTGTCGGTTTTCACAAACCTCTCTAGATACCATTTTTATCATTAAAGAAATTTTGCAATACAAGAAAAAGATGATTATTGCTTGGTGACAAGTCCGGACTGTATGGCGGATGCATTAAAACTTCCCAACCAAGGTCCCGAAGTTTCTGGCGAGTCACTGGAAAATAAAATATTGATATGTTTAAAAAATATTTTTAAAAGTTTAAAAATCTGCATTTTTTTTAAATCATTCAACAAATTTCCCATTTCTGTTTATAATTCCCGTCTTTGTCTACATTCAGAAAATTCTTGAAGTTTTTGCAAAGGGTATTATATTAACAAACCTCCCAATAACATTTCCACTGCCTCAAACCAAGGATAATAGAAGCAGAATATTAGAAAACAATAATACTATTCAGTAAATTTATTTCATTTAAGTCCGTTGGTTTTCTGTTTGCCTAAATTTTCTCGTATTTACGAAAAACAAAAGACCACACACACAAACACACAACAGCAACGGCAATTTAATTGGAAAACAATACAGTCAAGCCAAAAACAATTTAGCACCCCATTTCTTTGCCTGTTCAAAAAATCAAATCAAATTTTAAAACTGCCAAAAACCCCAAAAGAAAAGATGCCGGATCCAGGCAGCCAAGCGAACAAACGAACGAACGACACAGCATAGAAATCGAAACGAACCAAACAGAAAGAAAAGGTACACCACCAAGGCAAAGTTTCAATGCAATTTCGACAAAAAAATGGGAATTAAGGAGCAGCAAAAGAAAAGCAAAGAATTGAAAAGAGAGCAGTCAAACGGACACAATGAAATTTTCCACATGAATGAATGAATTGAAAGTGGAAAGTGCAAAAGACTAAAGGAAATACCAACAAAACAACAACAACAACAATTTTATTTTCACTTTTATTGTCCTTTTTTGCTGAAGGGAGGTGGAGTAGAGGAGGCAGAGGTGGGTTGTGTCCAAAGTAATAAAAGATAATGTTGTCAGCATCGAAGCGAAAAACAACAACAACACCAATACAATACCAAACAAAGTAAACATGAAAGACGAAAATTGCTATTGAACAGCTAACATTGAAAATAGAAAAATAAAAACAACAACAACAACAGCAGCAGCAGCAGCAGCAAATAAACGTTATTGAGTTTTCCCAAAAAAAAAAATGTTTCCCAACCCCCTTTCGAGGCCAGAGGGGGAAAATGTTGCTGTTGTTGCATGCAACTTCAAATTCCAATTTCAAATTGTGTTTATTAAAACTGCAAGCATTTCCTGACACCGACACTCTCTACTCACACACATACACGCGAACACATATAAACACATACACCCAAATGACTCTGCTGTTCCTGATTTCCTTTCGATTGCCTTGAAAAACTACCCTTGGAAAACCCTTAATGGCATTTTTGCTACCCGTGTGCTGTGTGTGGCTGGCTGGCCATAACAAGGTTACCCTGCCATATAGCCTGTATCCTGTGTGCACAGGATGAATATGTCCTGCAAAAAAAAACAAAGTGGAAAAATTTCATGACACTCTTTTGCCGAGAGAATGGCCAAAAGTGCATTTCATGCTTGCCATTCACTTTTTTGAAGTTCTTGCTTTGTTCTTCCTCGGTATATCTATTTATTTTAGCCCTACCATTCAATACAGTTCAATGTCCTGACAAATACAAAAAAAAATCCACTACATTGTAGTGTTATTTTTGTAATGAAATTGAACGCCTCTTCTAATCGAAAGACTAACAACAACAAAAAAACGCAACGCCGCTTTTTTCCAGACGTCTGCCATAAACAGGTCCTTTTTTGAATGGGCCTGAGGTCTTGTCTATTTGAGGAACAATGTCCTTTGTTGTTGGTGTTTTCTTTATAGAACAAAAATCATTGGCAACCAACCGCATATTATTATCAATGTCAATGTCTATTTCAGTTTACTAATTTCGAGGTTATGTTGGAAAATTTCCCTGTCAAGTAAATATCAAAAAAAAAATATCAACCAATGTTCAGTGGCCTTAAGGTAATGAGGGTGGGTTGTGGTTGGCTGTTGCCTGATGATGATAATGACAATGTCCTTTTTGTTTGCCTGAACATTATTATAATTATTACAAAAAAACGGTTATTAAAAAAAACTCTAGGCCATTTTCCGAAAAGTTTCAGGGTGGTTTTTGTTTTGTTCGAAGTTTTTTTTTAACACCTTTTTCATGTTATGTTTTTCTTTTTTTTGCGGTTGGCTTATTACCGGAAACCAATGGAACAATACCACCCAAAAAAACTGCATTGTAATCCTTGATTTTGACAACACATTTCACTACACACACAAAAAAAACTAGCCCAGCAAATGGTCCTTCGAACACCTTTCAAATGACGAAGGATAGGAAACAGAATGTGTGTGTGTCAAACACCTTTCCATAATTATTGGAATTGTTTGTATTTTTTTTTTTTTTTTTGTAGGAAATCCTACGAGAATTTGTCTAAGTGTATGTCTGTGTGTTATTGTTGTGTCAGAAGTCGCCAAACATATGTGCATTCCTCTCTCTCTCATAATTAACCATGAACTATATAATTTCATATTAATCTTTATCATACGCTTGCTCGCTCCCCTCCCCCTCTTTGTGTTTCTCTCCCTCGGTCATACAATATTCTAAATTGAAATTAACAAACGTAACGAATTAATTAATTCGTTGAATATTTTCTGTTTAATTTAATATTGTTCTGCAAATTCCGGTATAGAATTCCGTACAAAAAATATAATCACCATATTATTCAAATCGAAATGCTTTAGTTCTGGAAGCTGATAAAAAAAACTATATATAATAACAGATGATGATTGATAGATAATTGCATTTTATGCATAATTTTTTGAAATTATAGCAAAAAAATGGCATTACTAGAAAGGATATATTAACTCAGAGAAAAACGTATGTCATGTCATGCCTTTAGATATTGGCACTCTCTTAGCCGATTAGACGTCAACAGCTCCACCGTGGCATATTTTCCCTGAGTGCTTTCCCGGAGTAAAAATATACTCCATAATATTCAAATTTTCTATTTTACCCAGAAATTACCTTTGGTGTTGGATATAAAAAGTCTTCTCTAATAAGTCTTCAACAATTTTTATTTTAAATCATCGTCTTCAATATTTTTTAAAAACTATATTCTACGAATGAAATCATTTTTAGAAAGATATCATTAAATCCAAGCCACTGGCAATTTTTACAAAAAAAAAAAAAAAAAAACAGTAAGGAAAGTAGTAAAGTCGGACTGGGCCGACTATATGATATCCTTCACCACCGAACTTAGCAACATCATTCTAGACTTAATTCAGTATCCTATACCAAAATTCGTGCAAATCGAAGATATATAGGGTCTTTGGTGCACCAATTACCTTAAATCGGATTGAAATATATACGGGAGCTATATCTAAATCTGAACTGATTTTTACGAAACTTGGCAGACATCATTCTCAATCTTACTCATAACTCTGTGCCAAATTTCGTGCACATCAAAAGATTTCCGGGGACTTTAGTGGACTATTTACGTAAAATCGGGCGAAGCTATATATGGGAGCTATATCTAAATCTGAACCGATTTTCACGAAACTTTGCACACTTCATTCTTAACTTAATTTAGTACGCTGTGCCAAATTTCGTGCAAATCGAAACATGTACGGGGTCTTTGGTACACAATTAACATTAAATCGGACGAAGATATATATGGGAGCTATATCTAAATCTGAACCGATTTTCACGAAACTTAGCAAACATCATTCTAGACCTTATTCATCACACTGTGCCAAATTTCGTGAAAGTCAAAAGATTTCCAAGAACTTTAGTGGACTATTTACCTAAAATCGGGTGAAGCTATATATGGGAGCTATATCTAAATCTGAACCGATTTTCACGAAACTTTGAACATCTCATTCTAGACCTAATTTAGTACGTTGTGTCAAATTTCGTGCAAATCGAATGATATATAGGGACTTTGGTGCACCATTTACCTTAAATCGGACGAAAATATATATGGGAGTTATATCTAAATCTGAACCGGAAGAAACTATATATGGGAGCTATATCTAAATCTGACCCGATTTTCTCGAAACTTGGCACACATCATTCTGCACACACATAATTCACACATACTTCACACATAATTCAGTACTCTGTGCCAAATTTCATGCAATTCGAAAGATAGAGAGGGAATTTGGTGCCCCATTTACCTTAAATCGGACGACTCTATATATGGGAGCTATATCTAAATCTGAACCGATTTTCTCGAAACTTGGCACACATCATTCTGGACCTAATTCAGTACTCTGTGCCAAATTTCATGCAAATCGAAAGATATAGAGGGACTTTGGTGCCCCATTTACCATAAATCGGACGAAAATATATATGGAAGCCATATCTAAATCTGAATTTCAATAGTGTTCGTCCTTGGGCCAAATAAGTGACTTGTGCCAAATTTCATCCAAATCGGATTATAAATGCGACCTGTACTTTGTTTACAATTTAACATCTACAGACGGACAGACGGACGGACATGCATAAATCGACTCAGAAAGTGATTCTATGCATATTCTCAAAAGGAACCATTTGTCTTTATCGTTTCCTTTTGCCTGTTACAAACATATGCACAAAGACATAATACCCTGTACCACAGTGTGGTGAAGGGTATAAAAAGGGGTTATATGGGGACTACCCCAAAAAGGGGGCGAATATTAATAATTTTTGGTAGAGAGATTTGTTACCCTATACAACTACAAAATACCAAATTGCAGCCAATTCGGTTGAAAAACGCGCTCAAGAACCCCAAAATACCGAAAATTAGGGGTACACTTATATGAAGGCTATGCGAAAAAATGGACTTATATTCATAATTTTTTGTGGAGAGATTTGATACCTATTAAGAACTCAAAATATTAAATTACAGCTAATTCGGCGGAAAATACGGTCAAAACCCCCAAAATACTGAAAATTAGGAGGTACCGTTACATGGGGGCTACCAGAAAAAGTGGACCTATATTTATAATGTTTTGTGGAGACATTTAATACCCAATAAGAATCCAATGTAGCAAATTTCAGCGAATTCTGTTGAAAAACGCGATCAAGAACCCCAAAATACCGAAAATTTGGGGGAACTCTTATATGGGAGCTATGCCTAAACGTGGACCGATAAAGCCCATATTCGAACTTGACCTACCTGTAGACAAAAGACAACCCTATGCAAAATTTCAGCACCCTATCTTAATTCCTTCAGAAGATAGCGTGATTACAACTGACGATGACGAACTGATCGTCTTAGAATTCTACCCTGATCAAGAATATATATACTTTAAAGGGTCGGAAATGAATATTTCGATGAGTTACAAACGGAATGACAAAATTAGTATACCCTCCATACTATGGTGGAGGGTATAAAAAGGGGGTTATATGGGGACTACCCCAAAAATGGGGCGAATATTAATAATTTTTGGTAGAGAGATTTGTTACCCTATACGACTACAAAATACCAAATTTCAGCGAATTCTGTTGAAAAAATACCGAAAATTTGGCTATACTCTTATATGGGAGCTATGCCTAAACGTGGACCGATAAAGCCCATATTCGAACTTGACCTACCTGCAGACAAAGGACGACTCTATGCAAAATGTTGGCGACCTATCTCAATTCGTTTAGACGCTAGAGTGATTACAACAGACAGACGGACATGGATATAGCCATATAGTCATAGAATTTTACGCTGATCAAGAATATTTATACTTTACAGGGTCGGAAATGACTATTTCGATGAGTTACAAACGGAAAAACAAAATTAATATACCCTCCAACAAAATTAGTATACAAAAATATTTTTACTAAATTCCCGGTTTTAAAAAATAAAAAATCGAATTTTTTAACAATAGCTCCCATCAAATACCACAAACATTTATAATAGTTTATTTATTACAATATATATTTTTATTATTTCTATTCATTTATTTTAATGAGTAGCAATTTTCCAGCATCGCCACAAACACAAAAACAAATAAATAGTTGTTTTGTTGAAATGTGTTGGCGATTGGTGTTGATTACTGCAGTCAGTCTAACCTAAATTGTTTTCGAATAAAACTAAAGTATTGAAAAATATGAATCAACAGCAAATGCAACACACGTCAGGGTGGATTCCCAAACACGTTGTCAATAATCTGAAAATAAAAATTAAATAAAATAATAATAATTAAAAAAAAATATTTTTTTTATAAAATTCACGCCTTTAACAATTCATAAAAAAATAATTTTTAAAAAAAATCACTCCTATAACAGTTCTTAAAAAATATTTTTATAATAATACTCTTTTTTCAATTCAAGCCTCCAATAGTTCTCAAATAATTATACCCTTCACCACACAGTGTATGAAGGGTATGTTTATAACAAGCAATAGGAATAGAGATAGACCTATGGTTCCTTTAGAGAATATGCATAGAATCACTTTCTGAGTCGATTTATGCATGTCCGTCCGTCCATGTATTTTTGTGAACAATGTACAGTTAGCATTTATTAACCGATATGAATAAAATTTTGCACATGTCATTAATTTGGTCCAAGGACGAAACCTATTGAAACCTATACTGAGATATAGCTCCTAGATATAGTTTCGTCCCATTTTACTTAAAGAGAGCACCAAAAAATCAAATTTAGGTCTATTGGCACAATATTTTTTACAGCGTACTAAATTGGGTCCAAATTTATGTATGCGAAGTTTCACTGGAATCGGTTCAGATTAAGATATATAGTTTATAAAGTTTCATCCGATTTTATTTAAATTGATTGATGTATGCGAAGTTTTGTTGGAATCGGTTCAGATTTAAATGTAGCTCCCATATACAGTTCCGTCCGATTTTATGTAAATGGTGCACCAAACTGCCAATATTGGTCCGATTGAGACAAAATTTTGCACAGAGTACTGAATTAGGTCTAGATTGATGTATGCGAAGTTTTGTTGGAATCGGTTTATATTTAAATATAGCTTTCATATATAGTGTCGTCCGATTTTAGGTTAATGGAGCACAAAAAAAAAATAAAATTTAAGCCGATTGGCGCAACATTTTGTACAGCGTACCAAATTAGGTCTTAAATTATGTATGCGAAGTTTCGCTAGAATCGGTTCAGATTTAGATATAGCTCCCATATACAGTTCCGTCCGATTTTATGTAAATGGTGCACCAAACTGCCAATATTGGTCAGATTGAAACAAAATTTTGCACGAGTATTGAATTAGGTCTAGATTGATGTATGCGAAGTTTTGTTGGAATCGGTTCAGATTTAGATATAGATATAGCTTTCATATATAGTTTCGTCCGATTTTTATGTAAATGGTGCACCAAACTGCCACTATTTGTCCGATTGAGACAAAATTTTGCACAGAGTGCTGAATTAGGTCCAGATTGATGTATGCGAAGTTTTTTTAAAATCGGTTTAGATTATGATATAGCTCCCCTATATAGTTTCGTCCGATTTTATGTAAATGATGCACTAAACTCCCAATATTTGTCCGATTAGGACAAAAATCTGCACTGATAACTGAATTAGGTCCAGATTATGTCCGCGAAGTTTTGTTAAAATCGGTTCATATTTAGGTATAGCTCCCATATATCGTTTCGTCGGATTTTTTTTGTGAATATCCCAATATATGTCCGATTGAGCAAAATTTTGCATAGCGAATGCAATTGAGGAAAAAATTATGTATGAGGCCTTATGATACACCAAAAAATCGCAATGGTCCTCCAAAGATTCTATGTCTGTTTTATCTACAGTATATTGTAGATATTAACATCTCTTTTGTGTACCCAATGTGGTGAAGGGTATCCTCGTCCGACTTTTGAACTTTCCTTACTGTTTTTTTATAAAATCCACACCTAAAAACTATTTTTATACACTTCACCACACTGTGGTACAGGGTAATATGTCTTTGTGCATATGTTTGTAACAGGCAAAAATAATCGAGATAGACCCATGGTTCCTTTTGAGAATATGCATAGAATCACTTTCTGAGTCGATTTATGCATGTCCGTCCGTCCGTCTGTCCATGTTAAATTGTAAACAAAGTACAGGTCGCATTTATGATCCAAATTGGATGAAATTTGGCACAGCTCACTTGTTTGGCCCAATGACGAACCCTATTGAAATTGGGAAAAATCGGTCCAGATTTAGATATAGCTCCCATATATATTTTCGTCCGATATAAGGTAAATGGGGTACCAAAGTCCCTGAAAATCCTTTGATTTACACGAATTTTGGCATAGTCTACTGAATTAGGTCTAGAATGATGTATGCCAAGTTTCGTGAAAATCGGTTCAGATTTAGATATAGCTCCCATATATATTTTCGTCCGATTTCAGGTAAATGGTGTACCAATGTCCCTATATATCTTTCGATTTGCACAAAATTTGGTGTAGCACATTGAATTAGGTCGAGAATGATGTGTGATTAGTTTTGTGAAAATCGGTCCAGATTTACAAATAGCTCTCATATATAGTTTCGCACGATTTTAGGTAAATGGTGCACCAAAGTCCCTATATATCTTTCGATTTGCACGAAATTTGGCATAAGGTACTGAATTGAGCCCGAAATGATGTCTGCCAAGTTTCGAGAAAATCGGTTCAGATTTAGATATAACTCCCATATATAGTTTCGTCCGATTTAAGGTAAATGCACCAATGTCCCAAATATCTTTCGATTTCCACGAAATTTGGTAGATCGTACTGAATAAAGTCTAGAATGATGTGTGTTAAGTTTCGTGAAAATCAATAATGCGACGTCGGTTAAGATTCATCTGTTGAATTTACCCAAAGTGGGGAAGGGTATCATATAGTCGGCCCCGTCCGACTTTACCACTTTCCTTACTGGTTTTTTATATAAAATCCACACCTAAAAACTATTTTTTTCATATTATTTTTAATAAGTCCACGCCTCTATGATTCTTAAAAAAAACATCTTTAATAAATCCATGCCTCTTATGATTCTCAAAAAAATATTTTTAATAAAACCACACCTTTTATGGTCCTTAATTTTTTTTTAATGAATTCACGCCTCTTATGATTCTCAAAAAAATATTTTTAATAAATCCACTCTTCTTATTATTCTTAAAAACGTACACTACTATAATAATTCTTAATTTAATTTGTATTTATTTAAAAATCTAAGAGCAAATTTATAAATACAAAAATTAAAAAAAAATATTTGTTTGTTTCATTTCCCCCATTCCACGCTATTATTTCCCTAACATTCTATTACTAGAACGACGAACCTCCAGTAACTACCATTTGCAGCAAATGTTTGCATTTCAGTTATTTTTCCCCCTCTCCCACCAACAAATCTTTAAAAATAAATGATTAACCATTAAAACTCGTTGAAGACAAATCAACGTTCGCTGAAGGTGCGCCAACGCCTTCGATCGGAAAAAGAGAACTGAAAAAAAAACGAAAAATGTTAAATGTTGCTTGACAAAAAAAAACAACAAACAAAATTTATTTTTAATAATAACTTTGACACACTACATTTCGAGGTCTATTAATTTTTTTTCTATCAACTCTTACACGACATAACTATGTTGGGTAATTTGTTAAGAAGTTTTCCAAATTCATTCCAAAAATTGTTAAAGCCATGGAAGTTTAGTTTTTCCCTTACACCCACACCATTACAATTTTTCATTTTTTTAATGAATGACGTTTTTTTGGGAAGGAAAAGAATGATAATGGCTTTGTTAAAGAACCAAATACATAACAGTTATTTTTTTCTTATGCTTCTTCTTTTAATTCTTGTCACCCATCATTTATGTGATTTTAATCAAATTTATTACCTGCCCGCTTGGAATTCAGAACTTGCCAGCCGGCACACTCCCTGCTACACTAATGGCATATGGTTCATTGGAATGACACCCATAAATGTTGGTGTTGAAGCGTAAATCTTTATTTTTTTCGGGGGGACGTGGAGGAGATTTGAAGCGAGCTTAATTTATTTCCTTGTTATATTTCGTTTGGAACCGTAAAAGAAAGCACTTTAAATTTCGGCTGGTTTGAATATCCATATCACAGTTCTTCTTTAACATTTTATTTTTTGGGTAGTAAATCAATTGTTGGTCTTGTTTTTTATTCAATTCTGACCATGTTCAAAATTTATTTATGGCTTATTGGAGGGGAATTAATTTTGTTGGCTCATTATAGATTTTGGCATTTTTATTTGAGCAAAATTTAAATTATGAGTTTCACAGAAATTTACAATCATTCTTTTAATAAAAATAAATCTATTTTATTTATATTTCTTAAAAAATATTTTTGGTAAATCCACGCCTGTAATAATGCTGAAAATGTTTAAAAAAATATATTTTTAAGGATTTTTATTAAAAAATTATTTTTATAAATCCACGCCTATAAAAATTCTTTAAGAATATTGCCAATCTGAACCAATTTTCACGAAACTTGGCACACGTCATTCTAGCCTTAATTCAGTACGCTATGACCACAGTGTGGTGAAGGGTATAAAAATTCGCAATAGTTTTAGTTTCGGCCTCCTTGGGTTCTGGTTTTTATACCCTTCACCACACCGTGGTACAGGGTATTATGTCTTTGTGCATATGTTTGTAACAGGCAAAAGGAATCGAGATAGACCCATGGTTCCTTTTGAGAATATGTATAGAATCACTTTCTGAGTCGATTTATGCATGTCCGTGATGTTAAATTGTAAACAAAGTACAGGTCGCATTTACAATCCGATTTGGCTGAAATTTGGTACAGGTCATTTATTTGGCCCAAGGACGAACCCTATTGAAATTGGGAAAAATCGGTTCAGATTTAGATATTGCTTCCATATATATTTTTGTCCGATTTACGGACTATAGTCCCTGCGAATCCTTCGATTTGCACGAAATTTAGCACAGTGTAATGAATTAAGTCTAGAATGATGTATGCCAAGTTTCGTGAAAATCGGTTCAGATTTAGATATAGCTCCCATAAATAGTTTCGCCCGATTTTTGGTAAATGGTACACCAAAGTCCACTGAAAATCTTTCGATTTGCACGAATTTTGGCATAGCGTACTGAATTAAGTCTAGAAAGACGTGTGCAAAGTTTAGTGAAAATCGGTTCAGATTTAAATATAGCTCTCATATATATTTTCGTTCGATTTTACGTAAATAGTGCACCAATGTCCCTGAAAATCTTTCGATTTGTACGAATTTTGGCATAGCTTACTGAATTAAGTCTAGAATGATGTGTGCTAAGTTTTGTGAAAATCGGTTCAGATTTATATATAGCTCCTATATATAATTTCGCCCGATTTTGGTAAATGGTGCACCAAAGTCACTGAAAATCTTTCGATTTGCACGAATTTTTGCATAGCGTACTGAATTAAGTCTAGAATGATGTGTGCTAAGTTTTGTGAAAATCGGTCCAGATTTATATACATATATAGTTTCGCCCGATTTTTGGTAAATGGTGCACCAAAGTCCCTCAAAATCTTTCGATTTGCACGAATTTTGGCATAGCGTTCTGAATTAAGTCTAGAATGATGTGTGCCAAGTTTCGTGAAAATCGGTTCAGATTTAGATATAGCTCCCATATATAGTTTCGCCCGATTTTTGATAAATGGTGCACCAAAGTCCCTCTAAATCTTTCGATTTGCACGAATGTTGGCATAGCGTTCAGAATTAAGTCTAGAATGATTTGACAGTTTCGTGAAAATCGAATAGCGTGTGTCAAGTTTGCTTTAAATCGGTTTACAAAATTTAGCATATGTTGCAGAATGACATGTGTAGGGATTAATGTTACTCGGTTCAGATATAGATAAAGATCACATATTTCAGTTCGTTCAATTTCATGTCAATTTTCCTTAGAAAAATCTACGTCTTTTAGGATACATATGTTGAATATACCCAAAGTGGTGAAGGGTATCACATAGTCGGCCCAGTCCGACTTTACTACTTTCCTTACGGGTTTTATAAAATATATAAATTAAAAATTATATATAAATAAAGGCGACAGTGTTTTTTTTATGGGGATTGTCTGAAGAAACAAAAAAAAAACAAAAATTAACTTCATCTAAACAACTTCGGTGAATTTTGTATGAACTTAGCCTTATTTTTGTTATGTGGCCTTATCTGAAACATTTATGCCATATTTGATTATTAAATCATTACTATGCAAATATTATTAGGCTTGTTGTTACAAAAAATTCTTTGTACTCTCTCTCTCTCTCCTCCTCCTCCTCCTCTTTTATGGAATTTCTGTAAAAGGCAGTTTGGGAAAATTTTATTGGGGAATGGAATGGAAAATTAGAATATAAAACGCATGTTATCCGTTTGGTTGAGCCATTTAATGACACATAGTTTAAGTTACAATAGGGAATGGACATGAATTCTTCTTGAGAAGGACAAAGGGAGGGAGGGCCGACGCCAAAGCAAGTTCATAAAATGTTATTAAATTAGCATATGAATCATTTTGAATCATTTGCATACAAATTGGTCAACTTGAGTTTAATTAAGTACAATTGAATGACAGCCACTGGCCTGGAGCTACGAAAACACCCATCCGCCCAGCCAACCAACCACCCACCCATCTTCAACTCTAAAAACGTCATCACTTTGGCCACTAATGCAAAAATACTGGGAACCCCGACCAACTCAATAAACCAAACACGCAGGCACACTTTAACCACAGAACACATACAAACACTAACACACTCACAATCTCCTCTACAAAAATTTCCCTTTCACCCACTACACAGCCACCACTACAATTACAGATAACTAAACGAATAAAACATGGCTCATTTCCGTTTTAAACAGTGCAGACATTTAAAAATTACTACGAAAGGAGGGGTGTCCTGACAAGGGAAGAGAGGTGGTCTTTTGTGAATGTAAACAAAAAAAAAAAAACAAAATAATATAATATCTAATTTAAATTTTCATTTAAATGTTTCAATAAAGTTGAAGAGAAGAAGTAGAAGCATACCACTTGAATGTTTAAACAGGCTTCCATATCGAATGAATAGTAAGTGTGGAAAAGTGGGAGAGAGAGGGGGTTGGGACAATTTATTTCCCTTTGAAGGTTAAATCAAAGAGGCGTCATTTAGTTGGCTTACTTGAAGTCGTCGAACTGGCGTCAAATAACCATAATTTAGAATTAAAGAAAATTTGTTGCTGTTGTACTGGTGTTTGTGGTTTTGAAAAGTGTGTCAGAAATTAATTGGACAACACGTATTAACCTCACTCCTTGCGAAGGCACAATTTCAGGGTAGCCAGGCCTGAGAAATTAAAATTATATAAAAAAAGAAATTGCCTTTTTAAAGGTTAAAAAATTGATAAAGTGAAATATTAGACCTACCATAGGCGCACAAATTTTATTTTTTTGTTTTTAAGAATTTTTGGAGGCGCGAATTTATTGAAAACATTTTTTAAGACTCATAAGAGGCGTGGATTTAAAAAATTATTTTTTTTAAGAATCATAAGAGGCGTGGATTTAATAAAAATATTTTTTAAGAGTCATAAGAGGCGGGGATTTAATAAAAATATTTTTTTAAGAGTCATAAGAGGCGTGGATTTTATAAAGATATTTTTTAAGAGTCATAAGAGGCGTGGATTTTATAAAGATATTTTTTAAGAGTCATAAGAGGCGTGGATTTTATAAAGATATTTTTTAAGAGTCATAAGAGGCGTGGATTTAATAAAAATATTTTTTTAAGAGTCATAAGAGGCGTGGATTTAATAAAAATATTTTTTAATAGACATAGGAGGCGTGGATTTAATAAAAATATTTTTTTAAGAGTCATAAGAGGCGTGGATTTAATAAAAATATTTTTTAATAGACATAGGAGGCGTGGATTTAATAAAAATATTTTTTTAAGAGTCATAAGAGGCGTGGATTTAATAAAATTATTTTTTTAAGAATCATGAGAGGCGTGGATTTAATAAAATTATTTTTTTAAGAATCATGAGAGGCGTGGATTTAATAAAATTATTTTTTTAAGAATCATGAGAGGCGTGGATTTAATAAAAATATTTCTTTATACCCTCCACCATAGTATGGAGGGTATATTAATTTTGTCATTCCGTTTGTAACTCATAGAAATATTCATTTCCGACCCTATAAAGTATATATATTATTGATCAGGGTAAAATTCTAAGACGATCTAGCCATTCCAGTCCGTCTGTCCGTGCGTCTGTTGTAATTACGCTATCTTCCGAAGGAATTGAGATAGGGTGCTGAAAATTTGAATAGGTTTGTCTTTTGTCTGCAGGTTGGGATATATCGGTCCAAGTTTAGGCATAGTTCCCATATAACAGTACCACCCAATTTTCGGTATCTTGGGGTTTATACCCTCCACCATAGTATGGAGGGTATATTAATTTTGTTTTTCCGTTTGTAATTTATCGAAATAATCATTTCCGACCCTATAAAGTATATATATTCTTGATCAGCATAAAATTCAATGACGATATGTCCGTCTGTCTAAACAAATTGAGATAGAATGCCAAAATTTTGCATAGAGTCGTCTTTTGTCTGCAGGCGGGTCAAGTTCGAAGAATGCCTTTATCGGTCCACGTTTAGGCATAGCTCCTATATAAGGGTACCCCCTAATTTTCGGTATTGTAGGGTTTTTGAGCGCGGTTTTCAACCGAATTCGCTGAAATTTGCTACATGGGGTTCTTATTGGGTACAAAATCTTTCCAAAAAAAATTATAAATATAGGTCCACTTTTTCTGGTAGCCCCCATATAACGGCACCTCGTAATTTTCAGTATTTTGGGGATTTGGCCGTATTTATCCGCCGAATTAGCTGTAATTTAGTATTTTGAGATCTTAATAGGTACAAAATCTCTCCACAAAAAAATTATGAATATAAGTCCATTTTTTCGGATAGCTCTCATATAAGGGTACCCCCCCAATTTTCGGTACTTTAGGGTTTTTGAGCGCATTTTTCAACCGAATTCGCTGAAATTTGCTACATTGGGTTCTTATTGGGTACTAAATGTCTCCACAAAAAAAATATAAATATAGGTCCACCTTTTCTGGTAGCCCCCATATAACGGTACCTCCTAATTGGTAGTATTTTGGGGGTTTTGATCGTATTTATCCGCCGAATTAGCTGTAATTTAGTATTTTGAGTTCTTGATAGGTACCAAATCTCTCCACAAAAAACTATCAATATAGGTCCATTTTTTCGGATAGCCCCCATATAAGGGTTCCCTCCAATTTTCGGTATTTTGGGGTTCTTGAGCACGTTTTTCAACCGAATATACTGCAATTTGGTATTTTGTAGTCGTATATAGTAACAAATCTCCCTACCAAAAATTATTAATATTAGCCCTCTTTTTGGAGTAGTCCCCATATAACCCCCTTTTTATATTAAAATAGTTATCTGATCTGTTCCGCGTTTTGAGTTTGGTTCTAAGACTCTGTTGTAATCATTTCACCTGCGGAGGAGATAAAAATTAGAACGTAACGTTCGATAATGAACTATAGCCGCATTTAGGCCTAGCCCCTGTGTGGAGGTTCCAGAAGGAGTGCACCGTTATTCCCCATCTTCTAATTTGAACTAAGTTTGGAAGAAATAATAAGATGCGCAAAGTTTGGATGAAATTTAAATTTTCTAAAATGGATTTGGTCCAAAGAAACATGGGGTCTAGAACCAATATTTCCTCAGGCACATTTTCTCCGTGTTAAAGTGTATACACCCTCATAAGCCATAAGGCTAAGGGTTCCTTATAATTTCACTTCTAGTACCTGTCAGTATATCTATCTATGGTGGAGGGTATCCAAAGTTCGGCCCGGCCGAACTTAACGCTTTTTCACTTGTTAGGTATTATTGTAGACTATGTGGACCAGACAGCTTATTTTGCGCTAAATACAATACCGAACATTTACTTCGTTGACATTCATCTCTGGTCTGGCCCCTGTCATTAATCTCTTTAAATTAAATTTGAATTAAAAAAAATGCTATAAAAACGTCTTAGACTTTTTTAATTTATGGGGTATTTCAAAATATTTACTTAACTCAACTAACAAATGAAAAAATTATATATTTGTAAAAAACCTAAGGCTTTGGCAAACGGCTTAAATTTCAAAAGCGCAATACTTGAAAGGCGGTTAATTTAAATTTAACTACACAAAGAAGCTCTAACGCAATGAAGAAAATATTATTTTAATGGTAGTTAAGATTTGTAATAAGATATGTGTGTATGTAGAGACCACACTCGATCACATATCTAACACTTGAACACAACACAGCCACACACACAAAAGATGACCTGATCTTTATCAGAATGATGAATGGTTAGCCTTTGTCGTTGAAGTATTTGTTTCTTCATTTGATTTGAGATTTATTTTTTCATTACAAAAAAATTCAGGTAATAAACGGAAACCAAAAATCTTTTGAACTCTTTTTTGTGTGGAGGGAGTGGGATGGGGAGGGGAGGAGAAGTTGAACTCTTAGGGCCCGAAATTTTAAATAATGAATTGCAAAGCCAAAAGGGGTTAAGAAGCCATATTTTCGGCTACCTATTGTTAGGGATTTTGTTTTTCTTGAAATTCAATTGTACACAGAAACTAATTACTTGAAATATTGTGCTATGGAAATTAAATTGTTAATTAGTTTTTAAAAAGCTGCTGATTTTTGAAGGGCAGCTCCCTTTAAAAATTGATTGGACTGAAGGCATGCCAAAAAGAAGGTAAATAAACCCTCAAAGAAAAAAACATAGTAAACAATATTTTAACAAATGATGAGAGACGTGGCTTTATTTTTAAATTAAGGGATGCGTGGATGTATTAACAAAAAAATTTTAAGAAGTTTTAAAAGGCGTAAGTTTTTAGTATGCGTGGACTTGTTTAAAAAATATTTTTTTAAGAATTTTAGTAGGCGTGGACTTATTAAAAATATTTCTTTAAGAATTTTAGTAGGCGTGGACTTATTAAAAATATTTTTTTAAGAATTTTAGTAGGCGTGGACTTATTTAAAAAATATTTTTTAAGAATTTTAGTAGGCGTGGATTTATTAAAAATAATTTTTTAAGAATTTTAGTAAGCGTGGATTTATTAAAAATATTTTTTTTAAGAATTTTAGTATGCGTGGACTTATTTAAAAAATATTTTTTAAGAATTTTAGTAGGCGTGGACTTATTTAAAAAATATTTTTTAAGAATTATAGTAGGCGTGGACTTATTTAAAAAATATTTTTTTAAGCATTTTAGTAAGCGTAGATTTATTAAAAATATTTTTTTTAAGAATTTTATTAGGCGAGGATTTATTAAAAATGATTTTTCATGAATTTTAGTAGGCGTGGATTTATTAAAAATATTTTTTTAAACATTTTAGTACGCGTGGATTTATTAAAAATATTTTTTTGAGAATTTTAGTAGGCGTGGATTTATTAAAAATATTTTTTTAAGAATTTTAGTAGGCGTGGATTTATTTAAAAATTTTTTTTTAAGAATTTTAGTAGGCGTGGATTTATTAAAAATATTTTTTTAAGACTTATAGTAGGCGTGGATTAATTAAAAATATTTTTTTAAGAATTTTAGTAGGCGTGGATTTATTAAAAATAATTTTTTAGGAATTTTAGTAGGTGTGTATTTATTAAAAATAATTTTTTAAGAATTTTAGTATGCGTGTATTTATTAAAAATAATTTGTTAAGAATTTTAGTAGGCGTGGATTTATTTAAAAAATATTTTTTTAAGAATTTTAGTAGGCGTGGATTTATTTAAAAATTAAATTTTTAAGAATTTTAGTAGGCGTGGATTTGTTAAAAATAATTTTTTAAGAATTTTAGTAGGCGTGGATTTGTCAAAAATATTTCTTTAAGTATTTTAGTAGGCGTGGATTTATTAAAAATAATTTTTTAAGAATTTTAGTAGGCGTGGACTTATTAAAAATATTTTTTTAAGAATTTTAGTAGGCGTGGATTTATTAAAAATATTTTTTTAAGAATTTTAGTAGGCGTGGATTTATTTAAAAAATATTTTTTTAAGAATTTTAGTAGGCGTGGATTTATTAAAAATATTTTTTTAAGAATTTTAGTAGGCGTGGATTTATTAAAAATATTTTTTTAAGAATTTTAGTAGGCGTGGATTTATTAAAAATATTTTTTTAAGAATTTTAGTAGGCGTGGATTTATTAAAAATATTTTTTTAAGAATTTTAGTAGGCGTGGATTTATTAAAAATATTTTTTTAAGAATTGTAGTAGGCGTGGATTTATTAAAAATATTTTTTTAAGAATTTTATTTTTTTTATTTTTAAAGCGTGGATGATTTATTAAAAATATATATAATTTTTTTTTTAATTTTTAAGGCGTGGAAGATTTTAAAAATTAATAAAATACATATTTTTTTATTTTCCATCTTCAAATCCCTTGTCCTCACCATGTAATAAACCAACCAATCGTAACATTTGCTTTTTGTTGCCAAATTTCATTTCTTTGTTTTATTTCAATTTTATGACTTAGACATGTCTCAAAAACTCCAGTTAGATGTTTTTGTTTTTTCCTTCTCGACAACACCGCTTGACAGACTTAACGACGCCTTCTGCAAGACCTGCAATTATCACGATGGACCATAAATAAAAACGAAAAATAGAAAAAATAAAACCTCCAGCCTGGCTAAGCTGAACATTAAAGTGGCAATCAGAAGCTGGGCCGTCCGTCTTGTTTGTCTATTTACATTTACATTACAGTCATAGCAAATGGATTTTTATAGCATCTCGTTAACGAAAAGTTACGCCTTTTTTGGGGGGAAATGAAAATGCCAATAAAAAAACTCAACGGAGTATATCTCCTCCCCTTGCCAAACGTCAGCAAACGGTAGCAAATGGCAACAACAACAACATGAAGTAATATGGCATTGTTTTATGACTTTCATCAACTGGCCGCTTTAAGTCTGGACGACACAAAACATACCTACTTGAGGAAAATTATGCTTTACAACCTCCAACGAACAATCTGCAAGGCCAACAAAGCTTAGTTAGTACCATGGTCAGAAGAAGTTGCCTGGAATCTCCCTAGAAATTCGCAGTTTAATTTTTAATGAAAAAAATATTTCAAGAAAATCTCTTTTATAAATTTCACTCATTACACGTGTTCGATGTGGCGCTTTCTTTCGTCTTCCTCACACCCCTACTTGGCTGAAGGCAACAATGCTTCGAAATGAGTCACGTTTTGATGACTACCCCACCATAACTAAGACTGACTGATGGTGGAAGACAAAATTTAACTCACGTTGAATGGATGTTGGCGTTAACCACCTCCCTCCTCCCAACGTCTTTGTTGCCAGAGTGTCGAGGAAATAAAAATTTAATTAATTTTCACGCATTAAGAAAATGAAAAAGCAATTGTTTGATGTTGTTGTTGCTGTAATGCTTTTCCATCAATTACATTTTATGTCAGAAAAACATTTAATGTGATCCCAAAAAAAAAAAACCTGGAACAGGAACAGGAAATTCACAGAACCTATGGATTTAAATTTTGTTATAGAAAAACAAACAGGACCCAAGGATACTACGATTTGTTTTTAATCCTAAAAGGCGTAGATTTATTAAAAATTATTTTTTTTTAATCCTAAATTTTTAAAAAGTCCTAAAAGGCGTGGATTTATTAAAAATACATTTTTATACCCTCCACCACTCTGTGGTACAGGGTATTATGTCTTTGTGCATATGTTTGTAACAGGCAAAAGGAAACGAGATAGACCCATGGTTCCTTTTGAGAATATGCATAGAATCACTTTTTAAGTCGATTTAAGCATGTCCGTCCGTCCGTCTGTCTGTCCATGTATTTTTGTGAGCAAAGTACAGGTCGCATTTATGATCCGAATTGAATGAAATTTGGCATAGCTCATTTGTTTGGCCCAAGGACGAACCATATTTAAATTGGGAAAAATCGGTCCAGATTTAGATATAGCTCCCATATATAGTTTCATCTGATTTCATGTAAATGGTGCACCAAAGTCCCATATATCTTTCGATTTGCACGAAATTTGGCATAACGTACTGAATTGATGCTGGAATGATGTGTGCTGAGTTTCGTGAAAATCGGTCCAGATTTAGATATAGCTCCCATATATAGTTTCATCCGGTTTCATGTAAATGGTGCACCAAAGTCCCTATATATCTTTCGATTTGCACGAAATTTGGCATAACGTACTGAATTTAGGCTAGAATGATGTCTGGTATGTTTCGTGAAAATCGGTCCCGATTTAGATATAGCTCCCATATATAGTTTCGTCCGATTTCAGGTAAATGGTGCACCAAAGTCCCATATATCTTTAAATTTAGCATAGAATAACGTAGTTGGGCTTTCCAGAGTACTGACCTAGCCCAACGGATGACCTATTGATATTTGTTTGAAGTCGATTTACATACTTTTGTTCCGTTGTAACAAACGAATGACATGTTTAGATAAATATGACATATTTTATTTCATACAATTTCATGATAATAGTCCTGTTTAATATACCCATAGTGGTGAAGGGTATCATATAGTCGGCCCCGTCCGACTTTACTACTTTCCTTACTGGTTAAAAATCCTAAAAGGCGTGGATTTATTAAAAATAAATTTTTAAAAATCCTAAAAGGCGTGGATTTATTAAAAATAAATTTTTAAAAATCCTAAAAGGCGTGGATTTATTAAAAATAAATTTTTAAAAATCCTAAAAGGCGTGGATTTATTAAAAATAAATTTTTAAAAATTAAAAGGGTGGATTTATTAAAAATAAATTTTTAAAAATCCTTGGATTTATTAAAAATTAATTCCTCAAAAATAATTTTATTACCAAAATTGTCTTCTGATTTTTATAGCTTTTTCTTAGTAATTTCAGTTTCACTTCATTAAAAGGCTTGAAACCTCAAAATACCAAAACCGATTTTTAAATTAAATCATAAAATTCCAATATTAGTGGTATCCAATTACACACAATGTTTAACAACATATGATTTTCGTGTTTTTTTATGACAAATCAAATAAAATTACTAAAGTTATTATCCCAAGAAAAAATTTAATATTACATCATAATTTATAATGCATAAAAAACTACCACAACAACAGCAATAGCAACAACAACTTTCCAACACCACGTCCAAAATGTCTTTGGTTTTCAGCTGTAAATGTCATTACCGTCATGTAATGGGACAAGTAATGGTCTGTCCACCACCACAGACCCAATACCCAATACCAAATGAAAATCCAATTTGGGAAAAACAGACATTACGATTCTCTTCAATATTTTCGGTAATTCGTAAATGCCAAATTTCATTACAATTTCTATCCATATAAAAAATGAGAAAACGACAATGGAAGAGACAGCACAAAGACAAAGAAGAAGAAAATCTAGAAATACTAACACACGTACGCACCCACACACACAGCTTTGAGTGAGTGGCTAGAAGCTTGGCTACAAAAATAGTTAACCATGAAATTAAAAATATTTATGGTCGTTGCCGGTTGTCTTGTCTTCTCGAAATTCCTTATCAGTCCCCCTTCTTTATTTTTGCTTCTTCTGCAAAATCATACTTAGGTGTTCCTCCCTTCCCTTTCCTGCTACGCACGCATACACTTAAATATCATTTAGCCAACCAAGCAGAAAAAAAAATAAAAATACGGAAACAGAAAATATTCAAAGCCTACTTTAAGGTGTTGGTGACTGTTATTTTTGCTGCTGGCTGGCTGGCTGTAGCAGCAATGATTTTTGTGCCGAGGGTTCAGGTTACGCTTTAACACTTGTTAAGGCATTACTTAAGAATATTATTTTCTTTTTCCAACTCCTCGTTTCCCCCTTATTCGTCTTCTCCACCCTGAGCCGGTCTGCCACCCTTAACTGACAACGTCTTCTTACAATTGTATCTTTCATTACTTTTTTCTCCTTTTCTCTGAATGTCTTCGGCTTCTGCTTTCCCTTGGCCTTAACTGTTATTATTTGTTGCGTTTTGGATACATTTTACTTCCGTATGGATGAAATACCCTGGGCAGATGTTGTGGAAAGCTATGAACATTTTCCGCCTCCTTTGGTACTGATGACGACAAAGAAGAAGTAGAAATGTCAATTTCAATAATAACTTTCACCTTGTCTAAATATATACAGACAGACGTACATACATATCCACACTTAGATGGCAATAAGACCTAAAAGTATGCTTGAACGACACGGTTGGAAAAAAATTGGAATCCATAAAATCAACATTATATGTGGAGGCGAATGACACGACGGAAACAGTGGGTTTGTTTTATTCTTCAAACAAACAAAAGTCTGAATTGAATCAGTGTGTGGTGCATACTTTTAGGCGTTAAGATTTTCAACAGAAATTATTTGGAAAACTACATTTGGAAAACTACTCATTTGTTTGTATAGGAAAATAATCGGAGTATCACAGGACTAATTTTTTTTTGTATAGAAAAAAATTCGGAGTCCCACAGGACTCACTTTTTTCTATAGAAAAAAAATCAGAGTCCCACAGGGCTCACTGCTTTCTATAGAAAAAAATGCAGAGTCCTACAGGACTCACTTTTTTCTATAGAGAAAAATTCGGAGTCCCACAGGACTCACTTTTTTTCTATAGAAAAAAAATTGGAATCCCACAGGACTCATTTTTTTCTATAGAAAAAATCGGAGTCGCACAGGACTCATTTTTTTGGAAAAAAATTCGGAGTACTACAGGACTCACTTTTTCTACAGAAAAAAAGTCGGAGTCCCACAGGACTTATTTTTTTCTATAGAAAAAAATTCGGAGTCCCACAGGACTTATTTTTTTCTATAGAAAAAAATCATCAGGGGCCTGAGCATATTTTTTTCTATAGAAAAAAATTCGGAGTCCCACAGGACTTATTTTTTTCTATAGAAAAAAATTCGGAGTCCCACAGGACTTATTTTTTTCTATAGAAAAAAATTCGGAGTCCCACAGGACTTATTTTTTTCTATAGAAAAAAATTCGGAGTCCCACAGGACTTATTTTTTGCTATAGAAAAAAATTCGGAGTCCCACAGGACTTATTATGTTCTATAGAAAAAAATTCGGAGTCCCACAGGACTTATTTTTTCTATAGAAAAAAATTCGGAGTCCCACAGGACTTATTTTTTTCTATAGAAAAAAATTCGGAGTCCCACAGGACTTATTTTTTTCTATAGAAAAAAATTCGGAGTCCCACAGGACTTATTTTTTCCTATAGAAAAAAATTCGGAGTCCCACAGGACTTATTTTTTTCTATAGAAAAAAATTCGGAGTACCACAGGACTTATTTTTTTCTATAGAAAAAAATTCGGAGTCCCACAGGGCTCATTCAGAGGCCCACAGGACACATTTTTTTTATAGAAAAAGTTTGGAGGCCCACAGGACTCATTTTTCAAAGTTTTTTCTTTCAAATTTTTTCACATTCACATTTTGTCAAAAGAAAAAAATTCGTGGACCCTTGGTTCAAATTTTTTTCTATAGAAACAAATTCATGGACCCTTGGTTCTCTTTTTTTATATAGAAAAAAATTCATGGACCCTTGGTTCACATTTTTTCTATACAAAAAAATTCATGAATCCTTGGTTCACATTTTTTTCTATAGAAAAAATTTATGGACCCTTGGTTCACATTTTTTTCTATAGAAAAAAATTCGTGGACCCTTGGTTCACATTTTTTTCTATAGAAAAAAATTCGTGGACCCTTGGTTCACATTTTTTTCTACAGACAAAAATTCGTGGGCCCTTAGTTCACATTTGTTTCTATAGAAAAAAATTCGTGGGCCCTTAGTTCACTTTTTTTCTATAGAAAAAAATTCGTGGACCCTTGGTTCACATTTTTTTCTATAGAAAAAAATTCGTGGACCCTTGGTTCACATTTTTTTCTATAGAAAAAAATTCGTGGACCCTTGGTTCACATTTTTTTCTATAGAAAAAAATTCGTGGACCCTTGGTTCACATTTTTTTCTATAGAAAAAAATTCGTGGACCCTTGGTTCACATTTTTTTCTATAGAAAAAAATTCGTGGACCCTTGGTTCACATTTTTTTCTTTAGAAAAAAATTCGTGGACCCTTGGTTCACATTTTTTTCTATAGAAAAAAATTCGTGGACACTTGGTTCACATTTTTTTCTATAGAAAAAAATTCGTGGACCCTTGGTTCACATTTTTTTCTATAGAAAAAAATTCGTGGACCCCTGGTTCCCAAGTTTTTTTATAGAAAACAAATTCGTGGAACCCTAGTTTTCAATATTTTTGTATAGAAAAAAATTCGTGGACCCCTGGTTCCCAAGTTTTTTTTATAGAAAACAAATTCGTGGAACCCTAGTTCGAATTTTTTTCTATAAAAAAAAATCGTGGTTCCCAAGTTGTTTTTATAGAAAACAATTGGTGGACCCCTGGTTCCCAAGTTTTTTCTATAGGAACAAACTGGTGGACCCCTGGTTCCGAAGTTTTTTCTATAGAAAAAAATTCGTGGACACCTGGTTCCCAAGTTTTTTCTATAGAAAAAAATTCGTGGAATTCTGGTTCCCAAATTTTTTTATAGAAAAAAATTCGTAGAATTCTGGTTCCCAAATTTTTTCGATAGAAAAAAATTCGTGGTTCCCAATTTTTTTCTATAGAAAAAAATTCGTGGTTCCCAAATTTTTTCGATAGAAAAAAATTCGTGGTTCTTAAATTTTTTCGATAGAAAAAAATTCGTGGTTCCCAAATTTTTTCTATAGAAAAAAATTCGTGGTTTCCAAGTTTTTTCTATAGAAAAAAATTCGTGGATCCCAAGTTTTTTCTATAGAAAAAAATTCGTGGATCCCAAGTTTTTTCTATAGAAAAAAATTCGTGGATCCCAAGTTTTTTCTATAGAAAAAAATTCGTGGATCCCAAGTTTTTTCTATAGAAAAAAATTCGTGGTTCCCAAGTTTTTTCTATAGAAAAAAATTCGTGGTTCCCAAGTTTTTTCTATAGAAAAAAATTCGTGGATCCCAAGTTTTTTCTATAGAAAAAAATTCGTGGATCCCAAGTTTTTTCTATAGAAAAAAATTCGTGGATCCCAAGTTTTTTCTATAGAAAAAAATTCGTCGTTCCCAAGTTTTTTCTATAGAAAAAAATTCGTCGTTCCCAAGTTTTTTCTATAGAAAAAAATTCGTCGTTCCCAAGTTTTTTCTATAGAAAAAAATTCGTCGTTCCCAAGTTTTTTCTATAGAAAAAAATTCGTCGTTCCCAAGTTTTTTCTATAGAAAAAGTTTTTTCTATAGAAAAAAATTCGTGGATCCCAAGTTTTTTCTATAGAAAAAAATTCGTGGATCCCAAGTTTTTTCTATAGAAAAAAATTCGTGGATCCCAAGTTTTTTCTATAGAAAAAAATTCGTGGATCCCAAGTTTTTTCTATAGAAAAAAATTCGTGGTTCCCAAGTTTTTTCTATAGAAAAAAATTCGTGGTTCCCAAGTTTTTTCTATAGAAAAAAATTCGTGGATCCCAAGTTTTTTCTATAGAAAAAAATTCGTGGATCCCAAGTTTTTTCTATAGAAAAAAATTCGTCGTTCCCAAGTTTTTTCTATAGAAAAAAATTCGTCGTTCCCAAGTTTTTTCTATAGAAAAAAATTCGTCGTTCCCAAGTTTTTTCTATAGAAAAAAATTCGTCGTTCCCAAGTTTTTTCTATAGAAAAAAATTCGTCGTTCCCAAGTTTTTTCTATAGAAAAAAATTCGTCGTTCCCAAGTTTTTTCTATAGAAAAAAATTCGTCGTTCCCAAGTTTTTTCTATAGAAAAAAATTCGTCGTTCCCAAGTTTTTTCTATAGAAAAAAATTCGTCGTTCCCAAGTTTTTTCTATAGAAAAAAATTCGTCGTTCCCAAGTTTTTTCTATAGAAAAAAATTCGTGGACCCCGGGTTCCCAAGTTTTTTCTATAGGAAAAAAATTCGTGGACCCCGGGTTCTCAAGTTTTTTCTATAGAAAAAAAATCGTGGACCCCGGGTTCCCAAGTTTTTTCTATAGAAAAAAATTCGTGGACCCTTGGTTAACATTTTTTCTATAGAAAAAAAAATCGTGGACCCCTGGTTCCCAAGTTTTTTCCTATAGAAAAAAATTCCTGGACCCCTTATTCACAGTTTTTTCTATAGAAAATTCGTGGACCCCTGTTTCACAGTTTTTGTTTTCTTTAGAATAAAATTCATGGTTTAAAATTGTTCCATCATTAAAACAATCGGGGAGCCATAGTTCTTACTTATATTGCGCAAAAATTTGTTGCATACTTTTAGGCTCCTTACCACCGTGTTTTCACACATTTCTTTCCTTTTGCACTTAACTTTTTCCTTCATTAAAACAAAAATGTCCTTATGCTCGCAGAACAGCTCCCTTTGCCTTCCTCTCCACCCTTACAGTCTGTATGTGGAAAAAATGTCGTTACAACCAGAAGAACGAATATTTGTAAAATTTGTTTTGCTATTGGGGGTGTATGTATGTATGTGTCTCCAAACTCATACATACACACATTCCCCAAAATATGGCCAGGTATTTTGCCAAGAGCATGTCTTCCGGTGTGTATGTGAGTAGATTTGTTGTTTTCGTTGTGTATTCAAGTGTGTGTCTGGCTACAACCCCCTCGAATTTTTATGCATTTAGAGGGCTAGTTAGTTTTTATTTCGATTTCAAATAAACACACAAACAGACACATTCACACAGACGAGCATACAGGCATATATTTTCTTTTGGTCCTTAGTTTTTGGGTTTTCTTTTTCATTTTGGCCAACTGAAAAAATGTTATATTTTGTTGGTAAAAAAGTCATGTTTTCATTTTTGTTGTATATTTGGAAATGTTGTTGTTTTTTCCTCTCTTAACTTTGTATTGGTATACGCCAATGTCTGTGTATGTGTGTGAGGAGTTTCTGTTTGTGGTGTTAAAACAATCAATGGCTCAATGTTGTTTGGAAACAATTCGGTGTCTTTAAAGCAAACACCACAAACACACACATACAATATGTGTGTGTGTTTATTTTTGGGTGGGTATATTAGCCTCTCCTGCCCCCCTGTTCCCCTTCTCCTTTCCCCCTCCTTTTATGGCAAATATATTCTATGAATCTCATGAATCATTTACCTTTAAGGCAATAATAGTTATTTTTTCGATTTACCTTTTTTATGTTATTTGGCGGAGGAGGGGTGAGGTGTGGGTTGGCTGTGGCGGTAGCAGAGAATTCAAGGAAGCCAATGGTATCATTAGAAATGATAAATTGCTTAAATAATAACCCAAAAAGTAGCTTCATACAATATGTATGTGAATGTTTCTTTGTGTTGGTGTTTGTGTATACAACAACAAAAATATTTATATAGTATTATTATAGGATTGTTGTTTGCGGAACACCTAAAACTATGCAACACCCTGGCACGGTGTAGTCATGAATAATACCACAAAATGGCAAAGATATAATAAAAATGGCAATTTTGGTTACATTTTGGTGGCCATGAAGTGGAATCATTAGAAATCTTATTTTAGTTATTGTTGTTTTTCTTTTCATTCCGTCCTTGATTATTATTATCTTGATATGGTGTAGGAGGAGGAGCAGGACTCATTAAAAATAATAGGCAATTAAGATATATCAGAAAATGAGAGGTATTTTTTTTTTAGAAAATTAACTAAATTAAAAATAAATATATAAAAAAATAAAGAGAGAACACCTAAAAGTATGCTATATTTTTCTATAATTAGAATCGTCCTAAAAATATGCACTCATGCAATTTCAAATGTTTACTTAAATTATTAGCCTACTTTCAGGTGCAATATAATTATTAACTTTTTATGATAATTTAATTTTATTATTAATTTTATTTTATTATTATTTATTATAATAATTTATTTTTATTATTTTATTATTTTTTTATTAATTTAATTTTATTTATTAATTTAATATTATTATTAATAATTTTCCATTTTATTTTCAGGTAAAATTGATGATATTTGCATTACCGGAAATTTAAAGTGACAGTAAGTAAACAAAAAGTTCGAATTTTGTATATAGAAAAAATTGTTAACCAAGGGTCCACGATTTTTGTTCTTAAGAAAAAATTTTAAGCAAGGGCTCACGATTTTTTCTATAGAGAAAAAAATGTGAACCAAGGCTACACGAATTTTTTTCTATTGAAAAAAAATGTGAACCAGGGGTCCACGAATTTTTTCTATAGAAAAATAATGTGAACCAGGGGTCCACGAATTTTTTCTATAGAAAAACAATGTGAACCAGGGGTCCACCCTGTACCACAGTGTGATACAGGGTATTATGTCTTTGTGCATATGTTTGTAATAGGCAAAAATAAACGAGATAGACACATGGTTCCTTTTGAGAATAGGCATAGAATCACTTTCTAAGTCGCTTTATGTCCGTCCGTCCAGCTGTATGTCTGTCTGTTGATGTTAAATTGTAAACAATGACAGGTCGCATTTATAATCCGATTTGACTGAAATTTGGTACAGCTCATTTATTTGGCCCAAGTACGAACCCTATTGAAATTGGGAAAAATCGGTTCAGATTTAGATATAGCTCCCATATATATTTTTGTCCGATTTTTGGTAAATGGTGCACCAAAGTCCCTATATATGTTTCGATTTGCACGAAATTTGGCACAGCGTACTGAATTAGTTCCAGAATAATGTGTGCAAATTTTCGAGAAAATCGGTTCAGATTAAAATATAACTCCCATATATATTTTCGTCCGATTTAATGTAAATGGAGCACCAAAGACCCTATATATCTGTTGACTTGCAAGAATGTTGGTATAACGTACTGAATTGAGCCTATAATGATGTCTGCCATGTTTCGTAAAAGTCGGTCCAGATTAAGATATAGCTCCCATATATAGTTTCGTCCGATTTCATGTAAATGGTGCACCAAAGTCACTATACATCTTTCGATTTGCACGAAATTTGGCATAGCGTAATGACTTAGCTCTAGAATGATGTGTGTTAAGTTTCGTGAAGATCGATCCAGATTTAGATATAGCTCCCATATATATTTTCGTCCGATTTAATGTATATGGTGTACCAAAGTCCCTATATATATATATATATATATGTATCTTTCGATTTGCACGAAATTTGGCATAGCGTAATGAATTAGCTCTAGAATGATGTGTGTTAAGTTTCCTGAAAATCGATACCGATTTAGATATAGCTCCCATATATATTTTCGCCCGATTTAAGGAAATGGTGTATCAAAGTCCCTATATATCTTTCGATTTGCACGAAATTTGGCATAGCGTAATTAATTAGCTCTACAATGATGTGTGTTAAGTTTCCTGAAAATCGATCCAGATTTAGATATAGCTCCCATATATGTTTTCGTCCGATTTAATGTATATGGTGTACCAGAGTCCCTATATATCTTTCGATTTGCACGAAATTTGGCACAGCGTAATGAATTAGCTCTAGAATGATGTGTGTTAGGTTTCCTGAAAACCGGTCCAGATTTAGATATAATTCCCATATATATTTTCGTCCGATTTAATATAAATGGTGTCGCCCTATTTTACACAAAATTAACACAAACTTTTTACAAAATACTGGAGTTAGAATAACCTAGAATTTTGTCCCTGGTCCTTTAAAAATTCGACGTCTTTTCAGTATCATCTGTTGGATATACCGAAAGTGGTGAAGGGTATCATATAGTCGGCCCAGTCCGACTTTACTACTTTCCTTACTGGTTTCTATAGAAAAAAAATGTTAACCAAGGGTACACGAATATTTTTTCTATGGAAAAAATATAAACTGGGGGTCCACCAATTTTTTTCTATAGAAAAAAATAGGCACAAAGTATCCATGATTTTTTTTCTTCAAAAGAAAAAATTTTAACCAGAAAAAGCTGTGAACCAGGGTTCCACGAACCTAGAATTTTGTCCCTGGTCCTTTAAAAATTCGACGTCTTTTAAGTATCATCTGTAGGATATACCGAAAGTGGTGAAGGGTATCATATAGTCGGCCCAGTCCGACTTTACTACTTTCCTTACTGGTTTCTATAGAAAAAAAATGTTAACCAAGGGTACACGAATATTTTTTCTAAAGAAAAAATATAAACTGGGGGTCCACCAATTTTTGTCTATAGAAAAAAAAATAGGAACGAAGTATCCATGAATTTTTTTCTTCAAAAGAAAAAATCTGAACCAGAAAAAAACTGTGAACCAGGGTTCCACGATTTTTTTTCTAAGAAAAAAACTGTGAACCAGGGTTCCACGATTTTTTTTCTAAGAAAAAAAAATGTGAACCAGGGGTCCGCAATTTTTTTTCTATAGAAAAAACTTTGAACCAGGGGTCCACGAATTGTTTTTCTATAGTAAAACAATGTGAACCAGGGGTCCACGAATTTTTTCATTAGAAAAAACTGTGGACCAGGGTTCCACATATTTTTGTCTATAGAAGAAAATGTGAAACATGAAAAAAATTGCGAGTTGAGGTTTCGCAATTTTTTTATACCAAAAACCCGAACTGATGTTCCACCGATTTGTTTCTGTTGGAAGAAATTGAAAACTTGAACGATTTTTTATATATCTCTTTAATTCCACTTAAACATTTATTTTATATATCCCGCCCTAATTATGCTCTCCTTGCCACTTTCTTTTATGCCTTGCTTGCATGAATCATTATTGTCATTATACTTTGCACCGAGGGAGAAACAAGCGTTCTGCCATGTGTGTAATAATCCGTCGTTTTAAAAATTCCGCATGAAAAATGAAAAATTAAGAAAAATATTTACTTTTTGTGCTCGGGGTCCTCCGTTGTTTTTGTCCCGACTGATGATGATGATGATGCTTCAACACCATAATTTTGCAAAAAGTAAAGCAAAGAGCAGCAGCGAATAAGGCGGTCACTGATGGTGTGACGCACAGTTCGTTCGTCGGCATTCGCTGCTACTCCAGGACACACTTGTAAAAATAATCATTTTTAATGTAAGCATTTCATAACGATACGACGTCCGACCACATGAAACACCAGCAGAAAAAAAAACAAACAACAGCGACACGAAGAAAATAAACAAGCCACAATGAAGGGAGATGTCAGCAACAACAACAACATCGGAATATAAAGCGTTTTAAGAAATTTATGTCTCAGCATATGGTCAAGTGGTTATAAGGAAAGGGTAGGGCGGGTCGGGTTGGTCCACTGTCAAGATTAAAAGGGATGCTGTGTAGTGCATAATTTTTATTTTAAAGAAGATGAAAGAAAGCAGAAAAAAAGAAGAATGTGAAATTACCACACCAAACTAGCAGTGGCAGAATGCGAAACACCAAATATTGAAAAATTTTAAAGAAACGTTTTTGTTTCTTTTTTTTTTTTTTTTTTTTTTGTTTCTGCATAAATCTGCAAGTGCCAGTGAGGATGATATTTCAACACTCGGGTTATTTTGCTGATGGGCTATATTTTTATGTTAGCTTCTTCGTTATTTTTTCATGTCGGTGGTCTTGTCCTGCGTGAAGAAAAATGTTGTAAAGGCGTTGCGAACATATAGCGGCAATATGTTTCTATAAATATGCAGCAATAAATAATCACCGAAATAATGTGTGGGGAAATGGATGATTCCGTCGTTCCTTTTAAAATTGTGTCTTTAATTGAAAATAGTTGGTTTTTATGAAATTTTTCACAACCACAAAAAATTAAAAAAAAAAAACAGGACAATAGTGAAAAAAAAAATTGGTAAACCGTAGTTCTCAATTATTTCTATAGAAAAAAAAATTGCAGAATCCTAGGGCTCATTTTATTTTTTTCTCTAGAAAAAAATCATAGAACCAGAGCCCAAAGGAATTCGTCGAGTCCTAGGGTTCATTTTTTATATATAAAAATCATGTATCCCTAGTGCCTTTTTTTCTATAAAAAATCAGATTTTTTAAATAGAAAACCATTCGTAGAGCATTAGGGCTCATTTTTTTCCATATAAAAAAATCGTCGAGCTCTAGGCTCAATTTTTTCTACAGAAATACAATTCGTCGAGTCTTAGGGCTATTTTTTTCAATAGAAAACAATTCTTTTGCGTCTTTGGGTCCTTTTTCCTATAGAAAAAAATCGTTGGGCCCTTGGGGTCTTTTTTATATAGAAGTGTCCACTTTTTCAATAGAAACTAAATTCTTTGTGCATATGTTTGTAACAGGCAAAAGGAAACGAGATAGACACATGGTTCCTTTTGAGAAAATGCATAGAATCTCTATCTGAGTCGCTTTACGCATGTTCGTCTGTCCGTCCGACCGTCTGTCCATGTTAAATTGTAAACAAAGTACAGGTCGCATTTATGATCCGAATTGGATGATATTTGGCATAGGTCACTTATTTGGCCTAAGGACGAACTCTATTGAAATTGAGAAAAATCAGTTCAGATTTAGATATAGCTCCCATATATATTTTCGTCCGATTTAAAGTACATGGCGTACCACAATCCCTATATATCCTTCAATTTGCACGAAATTTGGCATAGCGTAATGAATTAGGTCTATACTGATGTGTGCCAAGTTTCCAGAAAATCGGTCCAGATTTACATATAGCTCTCATATATAGTTTCGTCCGATTTTAGGTAAATGGTGTACCAAAGTCCCTATATACTTTTGATTTGCACGAAAATTGGCATAGCGTACTGAATTAAGCCTAGAATGATGTGTGCTAAGTTTCGTGAAAATCAGTCCAGATTTAGATATAGCTCCTATACATATTTTCGTCCGATTTAATGTACATGGCGTACCAAAGTCCCTATATAACTTTCGATTTGCACGAAATTTGGCATAGCGTAATGAATTAGGTCTAGAATGATGTGTGTTAAGTTTCCTGAAAATCGGTTCAGATTTAGGTATAGCTCCCATATATAGTTTCGTCCGATTTTAGGTAAATTGTGTACCAAAGTCCCTATATATCTTCCGATTTGCAAGAAATTTGGCATAGAGTACTGAATTAGGTGCAGAATGATGGGTGCCAAGTTTCGAGATAATCGGTTCAGATTTAGATATAGCTCCCATATATATTTTCATCCGATTTAATGTACATGGTGTACCAAAGTCCCTATATATATTTCGATTTGCACGAAATTTGGCATAGCGTAATGAATTAGGTCTATACTGATGTGTGTCAAGTTTCCTGAAAATCGGTCCAGATTTAGATATAGCTCTCATATATATATTTCGTCCGATTTGATGTAAATGGTGTACCAAAGTCTCTATATACCTTTCGATTTACACGAAATTTTGCACAGCGAACTGAATTGAGTCTAGTATGATGGGTGCTAAGTTTCGTAAAAATCGGTTCAGATTTAGATATAGCTCACATATATATTTTCGTCCGATTTAATGGAAATGGTGCACCAAAGTCAATATATATCTTTCGATTTGCACGAAATTTGGCATAGCATACTGAACTAAGCCTAGAATGATGTGTGCCGAGTTTCCTGAAAATCGGTCCAGATTTAGATATAGCTCCCATATATATTTTCATCCGATTTAATGAACATGGTGTACCAAAAAAGTCTCTATATATCTTTCGATTTGCACGAAATTTGGCATAGCGTAATGAATTAGGTCTATACTGATGTATGTCAAGTTTCCTGAAAATCGGTTCAGATTTAGATATAGCTCTCTATATCTGATCATATGAAAAATTCATTACAGGTTGCAGAATGACATGTTTATTAATCTATTTTCGTGTTTTTGGTCCTTCAACGTCTGTTAGGATTCATCTGTTGAATATACCCAAAGTGGTGAAAGGTATCATATAGTCGGCGCCGTCCGTCTTTACTACTTTCCCTATTGCTCTTTTTTATAGGAAAAATACGAAGAACTTAATTTTTTTCTATAGAAAGAAATTCATGGTGCATCATTTCATAATTTTTTCTACAGAAAAAAATCTAAGAACCTCAGTTCCTAATTTTTTCTATAGAAAAAAATTCGTAGAACTTCAGTTCCTAATTTTTTTATATAAAAATTATTTTCCCAATTTTTTCTACAAAAAAATCGTTGAACCCTAGTTCCCTATTTTTTCTATAGAAAAAATTCCTGGAACTCTCGTTCCCTATTTTTTTTCTATGGAAAAAAATTCGTGGAACCCTATTTCACATATTTTTTTTTCAATAGAAAAAAATCCTCAATTTTGTTCCATAATATATTTTATGCTTCATATTTTATTTTTGAATTCGTTATACCTTTACCTAAATCAGCTTAGTTTTAAATCTGTAATATTTTTCCATTACAGTCCCTATTCATTTATGAATAGTTGTATTTTTCTATAAATCCTCACAACTACTGTCAGATTAATAAAATTGGACATTTTATACTTTTCGACAATCAAAGTAATAATAATTCTAAAATACATGAATATGTATTTCAAAAACAAAAAAAAGAAAAAAAAAACATTTTATTATAGACTACAATTTCATGTTGAGTAGTAATCACCGAAATGCAATTGGAAACTTTATAGAAATTTCCATCAAGTTGTCTATTTTTTTTCCAAAACATTTCATTGGATTGCTTTCAAAAAGAATTCATTTCATTTTAGCATTTCATCTGCTGTCTGTTTTAGCTGTTATCATATCACAGATGTGATATGGAATCATCATCATCGTCATCATCAACAACATCCTCCGCAGCACCACTCTATTCGTTCATATTTCAAAAACAGATACAATTACACTAAAATTGCCAAAAGGATTGCAATTCTACAAAAAGAGAGGGAGTGATGAGAGAGACTGAGAGATGCGGGAGAGGTTGTAGAAACATGCAAATTCTGATAAAATGTTACAAAACATGATATTGCTTTGTTAGCAAAAATAATCGGAAAAACAACAAAAAAACTATTGCTGGGGGCTATCATTGACTATTAGAAAAAATCGAAAAAAATTGCAAATTCGATATTTTATTGTAAAATCTAAATCGTGAAAAAAACATGTATGAAAAAGTGATATTTCAATTCATTAAAAAACACACACATGCATATTTTTTTTTCTTTTTTTTTTGTATTATCACATGTATCACTATTGTGCGGATAAAATATCACAGCTTTGCTTTTGTTAGAATTTTTTGTGTTTTTTCGATTTTTTTCAATGGCTAAAGTTTTATTGAATTATTATGCGCCGTCACATCATTGGCAAATTTGATTGTAATAGTATCCAAAACTTATGTAATAAAATAATATTTGAGAGATAGAGAAAAAAATCATTTTTGAAAGGAAACTTTTTTGTCATAAAAATAATTTTATTTTGTTTAACAATAATGGCCTCAAAACATTTATCACATTATTAGAAGAAGAAACCTATCACACGCACATATATTACACATAATGTTGAAAACTTTTTTAGGGATAAATGATTTGTCTGAAAACTTTTTATATACTAGGGCTGAAACAGGGAGTCTCACAGGTCCTCTACTTTTTTCTACAGGGAAAAAAATAATTCTTTGGAAAAAAGAAATTGGGAACTGGGGTTCCACGATTTTTTTATACCCTCCACCATAGAAATATTCATTTCAGACCCATATAACTGTACACCCCCCCCCCATTTTCGGTATTTTGGGTTTTTTAGCGCATTTTTCAACCCCCATATAACGGTACCTCCTAATTTGCAGTATTTTGGGGGTTTTGATCGTATTTTGAGTTCTTAACACGTTGACGGACGGCAATTGCCGTCATGTCACATAGTGAACATGAACTTGACGGCTATAGACGCAACTGTCCGTGAACATGTTAATAGGTACCAAATCTCTCCACAAAAAATTATAAATATAGATTCATTTTTTCGGATAGCGCCCATATAAGAGTACCCCCAATTTTCGGTATTTTGGGGCCCTTGAGCACGCTTCAGTTCGAAGATGGGATATATCGGTCCACGTTTAGGCATAGCTCCCATATAAGGGTACCCCCCAATTTTCGGTATTTTGGAGTTCTTGAGCACGGGTTTCAACCGAATTCGCTAAAATTTGCTGCAATGGGTTCTTATTGGGTACCAAATTTCTTCACAAGAAATTATAATATAGGTCCACTTTTTCTGGTAGCCCCCACATAACGGTACCCTCTAATTTGCAGTATTTTGGGGGTTTTGATCGTATTTTTCTACCAAATTGGCTGTAATTTAGTAATTTGCGTTCTTAATAGGTACCAAATCTTTCCACAAAAAATTATAAATGTAGGTCCATTTTTTCGGATAGCCCCCATAAAAGGGTACACCACACCCCCCCCCCCCCCCATTTTCGGTATTTTGGGGCCCTTGAGTGCGATTTTCAAACGAATTCGCTTTAATTTGGAATGTTGGTAACAAATC
This sequence comes from Musca vetustissima, assembly GCF_032173495.1. Taxonomy (NCBI): domain Eukaryota; kingdom Metazoa; phylum Arthropoda; class Insecta; order Diptera; family Muscidae; genus Musca; species Musca vetustissima. The sequence goes on from NW_026875068.1 coordinate 100,706, forward strand.
TCCCTACCAACAATTTTTAATATACGCCCCCTTTTTGGGATAGTCCCCATAGAACCCTCTTTTTATACCCTTCACCAAACTGTGGTACAGGGTATTATGTCTTTGTGCATATATTTGTAACAGGCAAAAAGAAACGAGATAGACACATGGTTCCTTTTGAGAATATGCATAGAATCACTTTCTAAGTCGATTTATGGATGTCCGTCCATCCGTCTGTCCGACTGTCTGTCCGTGTTAAATTGTAAACAAAGTACAGGTCGTATTTATGATCCCAATTGGGTGAAAGTTGGCATAGGTCCTTTATTTGGCCCAAGGACGAACCCCATTGAAATTGGGAAAAATCGGTTCAGATTTAGATATAGCTCTCATATATAGATTCGTCCGATTTTTAGTAAATAGTGCACCAATGTCCCTATATATCAATTGATTCGCACGGAATTTGGCATAGCGTTCTGAATTAATTCTAGAATGATGTGTGCTAAGTTTCGTGAAAATCGCTCCAGATTTATATATAGCTCCCATATACAGTATCGCCCGATTTTATATAAATGGTGCACCAAAGTCCCTAAACATCTTTCGATTTGCACGAAATTTGGCATAACGAACTGAATTGAGCCTAATGTGATGTCTGCCAAGTTTCGTGAAAATCGGTCCAAATTTAGATATGCCTCCCGTATATAGTTTCATCCGATTTTATGCAAATGGTGCACCAAAGTCCCTATATATCTTTCGATTTGCACGAAATTTGGCATAGATTACTGAATAGAGTTTCGTGAACAGCTTCCACCCCACCCCGAAATAAAATCACGTGTACGTCGGTGATGGCCTGATATCGACAAAATCGGTCCACATTTTGGGGTTCTCCAATTTTAGGACAAGTCTCCATTAAAAATTGCTGAAATTTGTATTTGGTATACATTATGGTTTACAACAATGATTGTTGGTATAGGTATACGTGTTGGTATGTTCCCCATATTTTTATTCCAAGTAACTATCAATATACCTATGGTGGAGGGCATCCTAAGAAGAAAAAAATTGGGACTGGGGTTCCACGATTTTTTTTCTATAGAAAAAACATTTTGAACGGGAGTTCTTTGAATGTTTTCTATAGAAAAAAGAAATTGGGGAATAGTGTTCCACGATTTTTTTTTCTAGAGAAAAAATTTGGAAACGGGGGTTCCACAAATTTTTTTCCTGCAATTTTCTCGATATAGAAAATATGGGAACTGAGCTTCTGCGATTTTTTTCCTATTTTTGTTTTCTATTTTTATATTTAAAATCGAAGATCTTTAGATTTATTTCTTAGATGGGATAACTGAGGAACTGACAATTTTGTTTTCTATTGGAAAAACCTCTCCATATTACCACCAGCGACCAACCTCCTTACTCAACCATTACAACGGTGACAAACATAAACACAATATTATTATTAATTTTTTTTTTCAATATTGTTGTTTGTTGCTGTTGTTGTTGTTGTTGTTTTTTATACATAGATACATAGAAAACATGATTTTTATTATGTTTTTCCTGTTCCCAAATCAACACCACCCAGGAAGAACTACAAAATCAGGGCGCTAGAGGGGGAGGTGTATTCTCGAAAAAAAATAACAAAACAAACGAATTTCAGTCACGTTTTAAATGTTTCATGCCATTTTTTTCACTTCGGTTGACTGGCTGGCTGGCTTTCTGTCTGTCTGACTGCCTCCAGACTGATACGCCAGTCTGTCTGGCCTCAGTGTACTGGGCCCCAGCCGAAAAAAGTGGAGTGGCATTGTTGTTGTATTTTTTTCATATTTCGTACATATATATGGCGTTAAGTAATAAAATAATAATAATATACTTTTATTGTTTATCTATGTGAGAGCGAGTGAGTGTGTCCATGTGTCTGTCTGTGTGTGTTTTTGCCTAACAATGTCTTAACAATTTCTTTTATTGGTTTATTTGTTGTTTATTGCATTTGAATTTTATTTGCCAGACAACAACAGCATTTGCGCCATGGATGGCCAGCAAAGAATTTCATTCGAAAAAATATTAATAATAAAAATATTCAAAATTATGTTTTTCTGTTTTGTTTTGCTAGGCAACATCAAGAGAACTTGTCACGTACCATGTATATGTGTTTTTGTTTATTTTTTATTAAACAAAAATATATTCAAATATATTTCAAACCGTAACTCCCTACCAAACTAAAAAAAAAAACAAATCAGAACATTTCTTTTTTATCTCCAATCATTGTTACAAAGTGTCTGAATGTCATTGTGACATCATCACAGTCACATTGCTGCCATCAATTTGTAACAAAAACCAACTGAAATTGGAAAAGACATCACCATTACCCGAAATGTCAGTCATTTAGTCAACCAGCATCAGCATCGGAGCCATTTAGCATTGCGCTGGTGATAGTTGTTGTTACTGTTGTTTTTGTTGTTGTTACGTCTATTGAGAGATATTCTGCCAAAATAAATATCTGACAATTTTTATTTTTTCGCTGACAAATGGCTTCATTTTATTTAACAACCAACCATCCAACCAACCGAACCAAACCAAACAAAATAAAGTAATAATCTCATGTTAGCATTTTGGTCAATGTCACTTTGTCGGTGTTGTTGTTGTTGGACCTGTGACAATATCGTTAAGTTGATATGACACTGACATGTGTCCATTGGGCCATGCAAATGAAACAATATTTTCTCAGAAAAAAAATTATTTAAAATTAATATAATATTTTTAAAAGAGAACAGACTACTTTTCTACAGAAAGAGAAGAATGGACCTCACGATGTGAATTTATCAATACGAAAAACTTACAAAATATCAACCCGTTTTTCGTTAGAAAAATCACGTTAGAGATCACAATATTTAAGACAGGGCTCTGAAATTTTGCACCGACATTGCCAGTACTTCTAGGATGTTTGGTATTGCAAATGGCATATATCAGTCCACGTTTTGGTATAGCCCCTTATACCACAAACAAAAAAAATTTTCAGGGTATCCCCCATATTACGGTACCTCCCAATATTCGTTATTTTGGGGATTTTGGACACGTTGTCCAACCGAATTGGCAATAATTTGGTATTTTAAGTTCTCATTGAATAACACATAGGTGTACATAAAAACAAGTATCAGCGAAGCCCCCATATAACGATACCCCAATATTCGGTATTTTGGCCAGGCTTTCCAACGAATTGGCTATAATTTGGCATTTTAGGTTCTCATTGAATAACACATATCCATAAAAACACTTATTAATATTGACCCAATTTTCAGGGTATCCCCCATATATTTTTTGGGGATTTGGGACACTTTTTTCAACCGAATTGACCGAAATTTTGTATTTTGGGTTATCATTGTATAGCACATTTCCATATTGAAAATGTTTAATATGGACAAACTTTTAAGGATAGCTCCTGTAATATGGTACCACCCCAATATGGAAATTTTTGACACGGTTTTCAATCAAATTGACTGTAATTTGGTATTTTCAGTTTTCATAGCACACTAAAAATTATCAATATTCACCCATGTCGGTATTTTGGTGATTTTGGAGATGTTTTCCAACCGAACTGGCTGTAATATGGTATTTTGGGTTCTAATTGGCTGTCAAATCGCACTACCAAAAATATCAATATTTATATCAGTTTTATTAAAGCCGCACAAATTTTGCCTATAGAAAAAAATTTACCTACATTTCATAGAAAAAATGGACCTGCAGTTCTTACAATTTTTTTTCCTATAAAAATAAATTGCAACTACAGGCTTCATTATTTTTTTTTAAAGATTATTTTTTTAGAAAACAAAAGAATCTATTTGTCCCTATATTTTTTTCTAAAGGAAAATAGGACCTCAGGGTCTCACGAATTTTTTCTACACCTTTTTGTATAAGAAACGTATAACCTAAGGGTCCTACGAATTTTTCTATTGAAAAAAATAGGATTTCTTTTTTTAGAAAAAATCTTAATTGTGGTATCGATTTTTTTAATTTTTTCCACTAAAAAGTTGGGAACAGAGGCTCCCGATTTTTTTTCTAGAAAAAAACGTGGTTACTGAGTTTTTCTGATTTTTTTCTAAAGAAACCAGTAAGGAAAGTAGTAAAATCGGACTGGTCCGACTATATGATACCCTTCACCACTTTGGGTATATTCAACATATGTATCGTAAAAGACGTCGATTTTTCGAAGGAAAATTGACATGAAATTGAACGAAATTAAATATGTGATCTTTATTTATATCTGAACCGACTAACATTAATCCCACGCTATTTGGTATACTGCAAGACCCTCATTGATTATTTGGTGTACAATTAACAAAAACTATATACGGGAGCTATATCTAAATCTGAACCGACTTTCACGAAACTTAGCACACATCATTCTAGATTTAATTCAGTACGCCAAGCCAAAACTCGTACAAATCGAAAGATTTTGAGGGGCTTTGGTGCACCATTTACCAAAAATTGGGTGAAACTATATAGGAGCTATATCTAAATCTGAACCGATTTTCACGAAACTTAGCACACATCATTCTAGAATTAATCCAGGACGAAATGCCAAAATTTGTGCATATCGACAAATTTTGAGGGACTTTGGTGCACCATTTACCAAGAATCGGTCGAAACTATATAGCAGCTATATCTAAATCTGAACCGATTTTCACGAAACTTAGCACACATCATTCTAGACTTAATTTAGGACGCTATGCCAAAATTCGTGCAAATCGAGAGATAGGTAGGGACTTTGCTACACCATTTACAGTAAATCGGGGTCAGGGCCTTTGGTGCAACATTTACCTAAAATCGGACGAAAATATATATGGGAGCTATATCTAAATCTGAACCGATCTTTCCCAATTTCAATAGGGTTCGTCCTTGGGCCAAACAAATGAGCTGTGCCAAATTTCATCCAATTCGGATCATAAATGTGACCTGTGCTTTGTTCACAATTTAACATAGACAGACGGACGGACGGACGGGCATGCCTAGACCGTCTTAAAGAGTGATTCTATACATATTCTCCAAAGGAACAATGTGTCTATCTCGTTTCCTTTTGCCTGTTACAAACATATGCACAAAGACATAATACCCTGTACCACAGAGTGGTGAAGGGTATAAACATTAAAAAATAAGTTTAAAAAAATGTTAACGGCACTCCCCAATATTCGATGCTTTGGGGATTTTGGATTCGTTTTATAAAAATAAATTGCATCTAAAGGCATGATTTTTTTCTATAGAAAAATGAACCTACGGGTCCCACAAATTGTTTTAGGACCTAAGTGTCCATAGAAATTTTTTAACAAAAACATAGAGTCTGTGTGTCCCTAAATTTTTTCTACAAAAAAAAAAAACAATAGAACCAAAGGGTCTAACGAATTTATTCTATACGATTTATTCTATTTATTCTAACGAATTTATTCTATACGATTTTTTTATAAAAAACATAGAACCTAAGGGTCTTACGAATTTTTTCTATAGAAAAAATTAGGAAATGAGGTTCCATGATTTTTTTCATTAGAAGAAAATGTTAATTGTGGTATCAGATTTTTTTTTCGGTAGGAAAAAATCGGAACGGGTTTTTTCCGGAATATTTTTCTAGAAAAAAAAATTGTAAAGATTCCATGTATTTTGTTATAAAAAATGTTGGAACCGAGGTTCCCTGAATTTTTTCTAAAGGAAAAAATTTGGGAAATTTTTTTTAGGGAAAAAATGGAATGTTCCTGATTTTGTTTCTAGAGAAAAAATTGGGGAACTGAGGTTCCCTGATTTTTTTTTTCGAAGGAAAAAATGGGACAGACGTTTCCCTGACATTTTTTTAGAGAAAATAAATTATGACCGGAGGTTTTCTGAATTTTTTCTATAGAAAAAAAAATGTGGAACTGAGATTTCCTGAATTCTTTTCTAGAGAAAAAAATTTGGAACTGAGGTTCCCTGAATTTTTGTCTAGATAAGTAAATGGAAACTGAGGTCCCATTAATTTGGAAAAAAAAATTTGGAAACTGAGAAAAAAATTTGGAACTGAGGCTTCTAGAATTATTGTTTCCCTGAATTTTTTCTAGAGGAAAAATTTGGGAACTGAGTTTCTCTGATTTTTTTTCTAGAGTAAAAATTTGGGAAATGTGGTTCCCTGAATTTTTTCTAGAGAAAAAAATTGGAAACAGGAATTTCCTGAATTCTTTTCTAGAGAAAAAAATTGGAACTATGGTTCCCTGATTTTTTGTTTAGACAAGTAAATGGGAACTGAGGTTCCATGATTTTTTTTTTTCTGTTAAAAAAATTGGAAACTGACTGTACGTGATTTTTTTTTTCAGAGAAAAAAATTTGTAACTGAGTCTTTTAGAATTATTTTCTAGAAGAAAAATTGGCAACTGTGTTTCTCTGAATTTTTTCTAGAGGAAAAAATTGGAAACTGAGTTTCACTGAATTTTTTTCTAGATTAAAAAATTGGGAAATGTGCTTCACTGAATTTTTTCTAGAGAAAAAAATTGGAACCAGAGGTTCTACGAATTTTTTTGGAAACTGAGGGATGGGATATTCAATTTTGTTCTGAAAACAAAGTATCTGCAATAGCGGAGAATGTTTTTCTGTTCGGAAAATTGTGTTATCCTCAATCTGTGTATCATCTTTTCCGCACCTGTGTATATACATTCTTCATAACGAAAATATAAATGTGACTTCTTATTGCAAGCTATGAAGGTTTTTATTACACAAATTCATATTTTTACGATTATCATTAAAACGCACTTAAACGCAAATAATTCTGCAGCAGTTTTCATATAAAAAATTCCAGCGATAAAAAAGTCTCCAGGTAAATCAAAAATCCAACTCCCCTCCAACAATAAAATATTGATGATGATTATTATTTTTTTTTTAATATTTTTAACAACTGGCCTAATCTTCTTATAAACAAAATAACAATAAATAAGAAAAATAAATAAATATTGTTCAGCTTATAGACTTCTTTACATGGCTTTGCTTATGGCTTAGGTTCGAAATTGGGAAGGGATATATTGTTGTTGTTTCTTGTATTTTATATGAGTGGTTTCTTGATAAGTGTGCCGGCCGGTTGTTCGACCTGACTGTGTGCTTGCCTTAGCAGCACCACGTTCTTTGTTAATTTTGTTTTTTTTTTTATTTATTTATTTTTGCTTTGTTTTGTTTCTTTTTGTTTTTGCAAAATAACGCCTCCAGATGTATAAGACCTTATCTGTGTCTCTCTGTGTGTTGTTGCTGTTGTTGTTATTGCCTTCTGTCTACATCTGACAATCGCAAATTAAATTATCGACTATAAAAATCATTCTTATTGTTTTATAAATTCTCATTTTATTTCGTCCCATGTTATTGACATTTGTATACGATTTCAAACATAAGTGGAACTGAACACCTACCATAGAATGGTAGATTGGTATTTACCTTAGGGTCCATTTTAATCGATCAACATAAGATCCATAATAGAGGATTTTTCTAACAGATTTGGCCATTTTTTAAGCTTTGAAATTCCTCCAAAAATTCAGATAATATCGTCTTCATTCTTTTAAATAAGAGAGGGTATGAGATTCGATCAGATTCAGATATTTTTTCCATTATTACACCCTATAATCGACGTTGGTACAAAAAACCAGTAAGGAAAGTAGTAAAGTCGGACTGGGCCGACTATATGATACCCTTCACCACTTTGGATATATTTTACATATGTATCCTAACAGACGACGCGTTTTATTATAAATCAATATCTGAAGACGTTTTTTTTTCAGGGAAACTTGCCAGAGACTAATTTATATAACATCAGTATGTTGTGTCAACCGGCCTAGCTATGGATCTTTTCACGAAGCTTAGCAACATCATTCTAGACTTAATTCAAAACCCTACTCATTGGAGCACGAATTACCTTAAATCGGATGAAAATACATATGAGAGCTATATCTAAATCTGAACCGATTTTCACGAAACTTGGCAGACATCATTCTATACTTAATTTAGTACGCTGTGCCAAATTTCGTGCAAATCGAAAGATATATAGGGGCTTTGGTACAAATTAACCTTAAATCGGACGAAGATATATATGGGAGCTATATCTAAATCTGAACCGATTTTCACGAAACTTGGCAGACATCATTCTCGATCTTACTCATAACTTTGTGCCAAATTTCGTGCAAGACAAAAGATTTCCAAGGACTTTAGTGAACTATTTACCTAAAATCGGGCGAAGCTATATATGGGAGCCATATCTAAATCTGAACCGATTTTCTTCAAAACTTTTCACACATCATTCTATACTTAATTTAGTACGCTGTGCGAAATTTTGTGCAAATCGAATGATATATAGAGACTTTGGTACACAATTAACCTTAAATCGGATGAAAATACATATGGGAGCTATATCTAAATCTGAACCGATTTTCACGAAACTTGGCAAACATCATTCTAGACCTTATTCATTACGCTGTGCCAAATTTCGTGCAAGTCAAAAGATTTCCAAGGACTTTAGTGGGTTATTTGCCTAAAATCGGGCGAAGCTATATGTGGGAGCTATATCTATATCTGAACCGATTTTAACCAAACTTTGCACACATCATTCTATACTTAATTTAGTACGCTGTGCCAAATTTCGTGCAAATCGAAAGATATATAGGGACTTTGGTACACAATTAAACTGAAATCGGACGAAGATATATATGGGAGCTATATTTAAATCTGAACCGATTTTCACGAAACTTGGCAAACATCATTCTAGACCTTATTCATTACGCTGTGCCAAATTTCGTGCAAGTCAAAAGATTTCCAAGGACTTTAGTGGGATATTTACCTAAAATCGGGCGAAGCTATATATGGGAGCTATATCTAAATCTGAACCGATTTTCTTCAAAACTTTTCACACATCATTCTAGACTTAATTCAGTACACTATGCCAAAATTCGTGCAAATCAAAACATTTCCAGGGACTTTAGTGGACAATTTACCTAAATCGGGCGAAGCTATATATGGGAGCTATATCTATATCTGAACCGATTTTCACCAAACTTTGCACATATCATTCTAGACTTAAGTTAGTACGTTGTGCCAAATTTCGTGCAAATCGAAGGATATATAGGTACTTTGGTGCACCATTTACCTTAAATCGGACGAAGATATATAAGGGAGCTGTATCTAAATTTGAACCGATTTTTCCCAATTTCAATAGGGTTCGACCTTGGGCCAAACAAATGAGCTGTACCAAATTTCATCCAATTCGGATCATAAATGCTACCTGTACTTTGTTTACATTTTAACATGGACAGACAGACGGACGGACGGACATGCATAAATCGACTTAGAAAGTGATTCTATGCATATTCTCAAAAGGAACCATGGGTCTATCTCGATTATTTTTGCCTGTTACAAACATATGCACAAATACATAATACCCTGTGCCACAGTTTGGTGAAGGGTATAAAAATCTGAAACGGGTTACCAAACAATTTAATATTTGTCGAATATTCTGAAACAGTCTTACCTGTATTTTATTTATTTTTGTTGCTGTTGTTTTTTTTTTTTTTTGCCCGGCTTTTGTCTTTCAATCTTCAATCTCGCCGTTTTTACTGTTATTTTTGTTTTCGAATCAATCATATGATTGATTGATTTATGTATTTCTCCTTTTATTTGCTCTTCAGCTCAGATGAATGATGAAATAAGAAATCAAAATGATTGGTGTTTTTTTTATTTTTGCAAAAAATATCAGCTCTGAATAAATTATTTCAACAGGAACTTGGTGTTGGAGATTGGGTTTCAAAAAAAAATATTAACAATTTTATTTTGAAATTGTTGTCAATACTTGAAAACATCTCAATTGAACAATCTGAGTTATTGGGTTATGGAACAATGATTTCGAAATTTCTTTTCTTATCGAAGGAGAAATTTAAGAAGGCAAAACAAAAATCGAAAATTGGGTTAATGATGCCAGTGGCGTATTCGTAATAAATCATATTATTTGGTTGATAATATTTTTGAAAAGACAATTTTTTTGAAAACATTTTCAATTGATTTCATATACAATTAAAAGCGAACAAGCGGCAAAAAGCTGCAAAATAAATAACAACAATTGATCGGGGCAGACTAGTATTATCTAGAGCAGAGCAGGATCACTAAGAAACCAGTAAGGAAAGTAGTAAAGTCGGGCGGGACCGTCTATATGATACCATTTACCACTTTGGCTATATTCAAGAGATGCATCCCCACAGACCTCGCATTTTTGAAGGACCATTGTTTGGAACTCATCGAAATAATCATTTCCGGCCCTATGAAGTATATATATTCTTTATCAGGGTAAAATTCGATGACGAATTATACAGGTCCGTCTTTCTCTTGTAATTACTCTAGCCTCTAAACGAAGACAAGCTTTATCGATCCACGTTTAGACATAGCCCCCATATAAGGGTACCCCCCTATTTTCCATATTTTGGGGCTCATTAGGACAGATTTAGTGTGGCTTTTGTGCAATGGGACATAATTATGAAAATCGATTTAAATCAATGCTACAACACAGAGCGCTGTTTGAAATTTAATCCCCATTGGACACCGGTTCATTATATGGTGCACAACTAACATGAAGTGAATAAAAACCAGTAAGGAAAGTAGTAAAGTCGGACTGGACCGACTATATGATACCCTTCACCACTTTGGTGAAGGGTATCATCTTTACAGATGTCGTCTTTTCGAAGGAAAATTGATTTCATACTTTTTACATAGACTTTAAGCTAACTTTACGCACGCTTTTTGGTATGCTTCACTGTTTAAAATGTAATATCAATCAAGCACCCATTGAATATTTGGTTTACAATCAACATGAATTTATACTAATTTCAGTACGTTTTGCCAATCGGTCAAGCTATGGGTCTTTAGTACACCATTTACTTGAAATCGGACGAAAGTATATATAGGAGCTATATGGAAATCTGAACCAATTTCAAGAAAACTTGACATACACAAGATTATAGTAACTTCAGTACATTGTACTGAAGTTAAAATTGTGTGCGGGTCAGCCAATCTTTGGTTCTTTAGTGCACAATTTACACTAAATCGGACGAAAATATATATTGGAGCTATATCTAAATCTGAACCGTTCTTCACGAAACTTAGCACACATCATTCTGGACCCAATTCAGTGCCCTGTGCCAAATTTCGTGCAAATCGAAAGATATATAGAGACTTCGGAGCCCCATTTACTTTAAATCGGACGAAACTATATATGGGAGCTATATCTAAATCTGAACCGATTTTCTCGAAACTTGGCACATGTCATTCTTGACCTAATTCAGTACTTTATGTCAAATTTCGTGCAAATCGAAAGATATAATAGGGACTTTGGTGCCCCATTCACATTAAATCGGACGAAAATATATACGGGAGCTATATCAAAATCTGGACCGATTTTCGCGAAAATTAGCACACATCATCCTAGACTTAATTCAGTACGCTGTGCCAAATTTCATGCAAATCGAAAGATATAGAGGGACTTTGGTGCCCCATTTACCTTAAATCGGAGGAAACTATATATGGGAGCTATATCTAAATCTGAACCGATTTTCTCGAAACTTGGCACACATCACTCTGCGCCTAATTCAGTACTCTATGCCAAATTTCATGCAAATCGAATGATATATAGGGACTTTGGTGAACCATTTACCTTAAATCGGACGAACATATATATGGGAGCTATATCTAAATCTGAACCGATTTTCTCGAAACTTGGCACACATCATTCTGGACCTAATTCAGTACTCTGTGCCAAATTTTATGCAAATCAAATGAAATATAAGGACTTTGGTGCAGCATTTACCTTAAATAGGACGAAACTATATATGGGAGCTATATCTAAATCTGAACCGATTTTCTCGAAACTTTTCACACATCATTCTAGGGAGGTAAATTTAAATCTGAACCGATTTTCTCGAAACTTTTCACACATCATTCTAGACTTAATTCAGTACTCTGTGTCAAATTTCATGCAGATCGAAAGATATAAAGGGACTTTGGTGCCCCATTTACCTTAAATCGGAGGAAACTATATATGGGAGCTATATCTAAATCTGAATCGATTTTCTCGAAACTTGGCACACATCATTTTGGACCTAATTCAGTACTCTGTGCCAAATTTTATGCAAATCAAATGAAATATAAGGACTTTGGTGCAGCATTTACCTTAAATCGGACGAAACTACATATGGGAGCTAAATCTAAATCTGAACCGATTCTCTCGAAACTTTTCACACATCATTCTAGGGAGCTAAATCTAAATCTGAACCGATTTTCTCGAAACTTTTCACACATCATCCTAGACTTAATTCAGTACTCTGTGTCAAATTTCATGCAAATCGAAAGGTATATAGGGACCTTGGTGCCCCGTTTACCTTAAATCGGACGAAAATATATATGTGAGCTATATCAAAATCTGAACCGATTTTCACGAAACTTAGCACACATCATTCTGGACCTAATTCAGTACGCTATGCTAAATTTCGTGCAAATCGAAAGATATATAGGTACTTTGGTGCCTATATCGGGCGAAAATATATATGGGAGCTATATCTAAATCTGAACCGATTTTCACCAATTTCAATAGGGTTCGTCCTTGGGCCAAATAAGTGACTTGTGCCAAATTTCATTCAAATCGGATCATAAATGCGACCTGTATTTTGTTTACAATTTAACATCTACAGACGGACAGACGGACGGACGGACGGACATGCATAAATCGACTCAGAAAGTGATTCTATGCATATTCTCAAAAGGAACTATGTGTCTATCTCGTTTCCTTTTGCCTGTTACAAACATATGCATAAAGACATAATACCCTGTACCACAGTGTGGTGAAGGGTATAAAAATGAAAGGATAACTCTCAGCAAATAAAACAAAATACACACAATTATATTGCCTTTCAGAGTACGTGAATATTAATCGGAAAAAATGTTTGAGAATTCGGAAAAAAATCTGACATCAGATCCCTCGGCAAAAATATATAGGTTTTTGTAAGATTTTTTTTTTTTTTTTGTAAGGAATTTTTACTCAAGGCTTCACCTGGTGCCATTCTAATTTATTGACCAATATTAAAATGTTGCTACGAGGAGGAGAAAACGATATGCTCATTACAGTCCTATCCGTCTTTTTATAGTCATGAACGGCAGATTTCAGTTCATAAATCCTGATCAGCCTTCAAATTAACAAAGGGGACGGTACGGACAAATAATTTTTTTCCGACGAAGAAAGCTTATAGACGCACGAATTTGGTAAAATTTTATTCAGATTAACTTTATTCGATCAAAATCCGATGAATATTTAAAATGTTGCGGAATGATTAACGATTTTATTGAATAAGCTGTTAAATGTCATGTGTCCTTCTTCACATAAAGGCTTGTTTAATTTCTTTAAACATTTTATTTTTATTTCCAAAATTAAAACCCCGCTTGTTTTACACTCCCCCTCCCTTCCGTTCAAACTCAATGACTTTATTTTTTTTTATTTTAAATTTTCCTTTCATTCTCCAAGAAAAACAAAACCAAAAAGCAACAACAACAAATTATGATGGTGCTAATTAATAGAATAAGCCGCCTTTGAATCTCCAATTGTCCAACCCTCAAAATTATTTATAATTTATTTCCATCAAAAAAAAAACCCACGAAGCATACACTCACACACACACTCATACACACTCCGGTCAATAAGAGACATGTCAAACAATGGCGCACTTGCATCTGTTACAAATTTAATATCACACATAAAAATTAGCATTTACGCTGTGTTTACTTTGACAGCGAAGTCTGTCCAACCTTCGATACGTCTTTCCATCAATTCAATGAGACTCGGTGTCTGTCTGACGGTTTGTCTTTGAATTTAAATACGCCTCAGTCGACAACCCCCGCTCATTAGTTGCAACCGCCTGCCTATATGAGACATTGAATTACTCTGATTGTTAGACCCAGAGGTATGTTCTCAAATAAAAAATATGTGAGGGTGTATGTGTGTGTTTGATGTTTCTTCCGTTTGTCTCTTGATGTCAATGTGATGATAAAACCTCCGAAAAAAAATCATCGTCATCATCATACGATATGCACAATACATTTATTTCCATAGAGCAACGTGAGTTGAAGCTAGGGCCAGGGTACAACACATGTTGCCCCAAAGCAAACACAGGCCGAAAAATGAAGACCTTAGGCAGAGAGCCAAACAAGCAACGAACCCTCCAACCAACCAACCAGTCCAGCTAGTCACAAAAATCAAAGACAAGGCGTTAAGTAAAGTGAAAAATAATAATAATGACACGAACAAAGACCGATAACATTTAGGTTAGAATAACCCACACCAAACCCCTGTGATGGCTGTGTGTTTGCATAACGAAGAGCAAGCCGAGGAAGCTTCTTTGATGGGCCAAACGGTTTAAAAACTGAAAACAAGCCAAATATTACCAGCTGATCAACAGACAACCAGACCTTGGTCATGTTTACAATAATCTTTGTTTTTCATCTCCCAGCACTAAGGCGATTGGTTGGGCTGTTCGGTGATACTGAAAACGATGGCAATGATGACGATGTTGATGCTGATGAAGCCTGACTGACTGGCTAAGCATCCCACGCTGAAAATAAAAATTATAACACACCTGGTACAGTGTACACCCATACAGGATTTGTTTGTCGGTTTGCTTGGTTGACTGACTGGCAACAAATACCCGTTATTAAAAATCTCTTAAAAGCATCATGTTTTTGTTATTTTTTTGCGTATGGCCTCATTCTAATCTTTAGTTGGAACATTCTGTACTCAATTCGTCTGTCCGTCCATGCTGCTACACCTTTAGTTTTTTTTTAACCAAACGCCACTTGGTAATTTTTGTCATTAGGCTGATTTCATTCTGTTTTTTTTTTTTCAGAACACCGAAAAAATAAAGGAACATCGACAACATGTCGCACATTTTCCAAAATTGCTGTGTGTGTGTGTGTTTGGATTCCAAAACATATGTCCGCCCATGGTTATGATTACCACTTCCTACATTTCCTGCATACGGACACAATGTAATGTTCCTTTGTTCGTGATTTTTCTTGCCGTGTTGCTTCTCTGTTGTTGTTTTTTTTTTCTTCTGTCAGATGTCAATGTGCATTCGTTTGTAATCTAAGTAGAAACATCCGTAGATCTTTTTACGCCTCAACAAGAACAACAACAAAAAGTATTACTAATTGTCCTTTGAAGTGATAATCATATTACAAAGATCTTAACATTTCAATTAACAGAAAATGGAAGACATCGATTAGTTTGCCTCTGTATATTAGGAGTAACTGCATTTCCATGGGAAGTGAATGGAAGGAAAAGGAGATGCATCACTTCAAAGTAAAATTGGTTTAATGGTAAAATTAAAAAAGGCAATCAGCCATGTTGGAGTTGTCGATGAGGCTCATTCAAAGATTGTTTGAGATAGATTCTAGATTAGTTGCTGGAAATAAAAAAATTAATACATATTTACAACAGTAACGAATTTTCTTATCTACATTGGAGTTACCGGCGAGTACCACTGAGAGAGAGAGGCCATACAGAGAGAATTTTTCAGATTGTTTGAAATGTTTATGGTTAGAGGTAGGACAAAATAGAAGGATTCGGGAAATAATTATCTAACATAAACTATTCCCTTTACCACACTGTGGTACAGGGTATTATGTCTTTGTGCATATGTTTGTAACAGGCAAAAATAATCAAGATAGACCCATGGTTCCTTTTGAGAATATGCATAGAATCACTTTCTGAGTCGTTTTATGCATGTCCGTCTGTCCGTCCGTCCAAGTATTTTTGTTAACAAAGTACAGGTCGCATTTGTGATTCGATTTGGATGAAATTTTTCACAGTTCACTTATTTGGCCGAAGGACGAACCCAATTGGGAAAAATCGGTGCATATTCAGATATAGCTCCCATATATATTTTCGTCCGATTTAATGTAAATGGTGTACCAAAGTCCGTACATATCTTCCGATTTGAACGAAATTTGGTACAACATATCGAATTGGGTCTAGAATGATGTGTGTTATGTTTCCTGAAAAATCAGTTCAGATTTAGATATAGCTCCTATATATATTTTCGTCCGATTTAAGGTAAATGGTGTACCAAAGTCCTTATATATCTTTCGATTTGAACGAAATTTCGTACAGCGTACTCAATTAGGTATATGTTAAGTTTCGTAAAAATCGGTTCAGATTTGGATATAGCTCCCATACATATTTTCGTCCGATTTTCGGTAAATGGTGAACTAAAGTCCCTATATATCCTTCGATTTTCACGAAATTTGGTACACCGTACTGAACTAGGTGTTGAATGATGTGTGTTAAGTTTCCTGAAAATCGGTCCAAATGTATATATAGCTCCCATATATTCTTCCGATTTAATGTAAATGGTGCACCAAAGTCTCTATAAATCTTTCGATTTGCATGAAATTTGGTACACTGTACAGAACTAGGTGTTGAATGATGTGTGTTAAGTTTCCTGAAAATCGGTCCAAATGTATATATAGCTCACATATATATTTTCGTCCGATTTAATGTAAATGGCCCACCAAAGTCTCTATATATCATTCGATTTGCACGATATTTGGCATAGCGCAATGAACTAGCTCTAGAATGATGTGTGTTAATTTTCCTGAAAATCGGTCTATATTTAGATATAGCTCCCATATATATTTTCGTCCGATTTTAGGTAAATTGTGAACTAAAGTCCCTATAAATCCCACGATTTTCACGAAATTTGGTACACCGTACTGAACTAGGTGTTGAATGATGTGTGTTAATTTTCCTGAAAATCGGTCCAAATATATATATAGCTCCATATATATATTTTCGTCCTATTTAATGTAAATGGCCCACCAAAGTCTCTATAAATCTTTCTATTTGCACGAAATTTGGCACGGCGTAATTAATTAGGTCTAGAATGATGTGTGTTAAGTTTCCTGAAAATCGGTTCATATTTAGTTATATCTCCCATTTATATTTTATATTGGTATATTTTATATTGGTGTACCAAAGTCCCCATATGTCTTTCGATTTGCACTAAATTTGGTACAGCCTAATCATTTATGTATAGAATGATTTCTGCCAAGTTTCATGAAAATCGGTCCAGATTTAGATATAGCTCCCATATATTGTTTCGTCCGATTTCATGTAAATGGTGCCCCAAAGTCGCTATATATCTTTCGATTTGCACGAAATTTGGCATATCGTACTGAATTGAGCCTAGAATGATGTCTGCCAAGTTTCATGAAAATCGGTCCAGATTTAGATATAGCTCCCATATATAGTTTCGTCCGATTTCATGTAAATGGTGCACCAAAGTCGCCATATATATCCTTCGATTTGCACTAAATTAGGTATAACGTACTGAATTGAGCCTAGAATGATATCTGCCAAGTTTCGAGAAAATCTGTCCAGATTTAGATATAGCTCCCCTATATAGTTTCGTCCGATTTCATGTAAATGGTGCCCCAAAGTCCCTATATATCATTCGATTTGCACGAAATTTGGCATAACGTACTGAATTGATCCTAGAATGATGTCTGCCATGTTTCAAGAAAATCGGTCCAGATTTAGATATAGCTCACATATATAGTTTCGTCCGATTTCATGTAAATGGTGCCCCAAAGTCCCTATATATCTTTCGATTTGCACAAAATTTGGCATAACGTACTAAATTGAGCCTAGAATGATGTCTGCCAAGTTTCGAGAAAATCGGTCCAGATTTAGATATAGCTCCCATGTATAGTTTCGTCCGATTTCATGTAAAGGGTGCACCAAAGTCCCTATATATCCTTCGATTTGCAGGAAATTTGGCATAACGATAACGATTTAGATATAGCTCCCTTTTATTATAGATTGATTTTAAGTAATTGACGCGACAAGGAACCAATAGGCTGATAGGAACAAAACGTTCTGAAAATAGTATAACCTAACCTGTGACAAGTTTGTGTGAAATCGCTTAATATTTGGATAGAGCTTCCATATATATTTTCGCCCGATTTCAAGTAAATTGGGCATCAAACTCCTCATGTTAGTCAGATTGACATCAAATTCTGCACAACGTACAAAATTGAGCCTAGAATTACGTAGTTGCCTTTTATAGAAGTACAGACATTTCCCAACGGATGACCTATTTATATTTGTTTGAAGTCGATTTTCATACTTTTGTCCCATTGTAACATACGAATGACATGTTAATGGATAGATCTAGGTAGATTCACATTTAGATAAATATCACATATTTTATTTCATCCAATTTCATGTTAATAGTCCTTTTTAATATACCCATAGTGGTGAAGGGTATCATATAGTCGGCCCCGTCCGACTTTACTACTTTCCTTACTGGTTTAAAGAATATTTTTCAAGGACCAACAGCCCACAAAGCATGAAATTTTTAATGGATTTCTGAAAGGTACCCATTGTTATAACACGATAATAGACATATATTTCTTCTAGAATTATTAAAGTGTTTTAAGGACAATAAATATTGCAAATCTGCATTTATGTCAACAAAACTGGGCTTTTAAAAATATTTCTTGACCTGAGCTGCGATCATTTTATATTTTCGATTTAAATCTATTTATTTTATTTTTTCTTTTCTTCTAAAATCCAAAAATCTTCATGCAACCTACCTCCGCCACCAAAACACAACTCAATTTTTCCCAACGATAAACCCCACATGACAACTAAATTCCCCATCGACGAAAAAATTGTATTTAGCTTCATTTGGAAGTTATGATTAATGGGAAGTCTGACAGTAATTTGTTTAGCCCCCAACACCCCTAGACAAAAAATACCATCGAAATCAACTCAAACGGAAAATTTTCTCACACCAATACAAAATGGTTGTTACTCCTTATTCTAAAACACAACAAGAAAAACAATTGCAGCAAATAGCGGCCGTAATATTTAATCCTTCAACAATAATTTTTTCTCTTTATGCCGCCACGCCCCTATAATGTTTTCCCCAAAAAAAAAACATCAGCAACTTGAATCAAAAATGGGTACAACATAACCACAATATTCTTAATTTCTCTACATTGCCTATGGGCGACCGTGCCAAAAACACTCTCTAGAAAATACATATTACAACCGAACTCGGGGTATTTTTTCTGTTGTTGTTCTTCGTTGTGTTGTTTTTGTTGCTGCTTGTGTCAGATGCGTTCGTTCATGTTCACTGCAAACTGACAACCCTTTAAGCGGTATTTTTGCATCATCATCATCATCATCTCATGAGCACACAAACATCAAAATTAAGCCTAAGGGTTAGTTTTTTTTCTGAATTACATGCATACATACGCATATGATGAAAGGATATGCGTGGAAATGGATCAAGGGAAAGCAGGGAAAAATTGAGAGAGGAAACACACATTAATCAAAAAATAAAATAACGAAAAACTTGCAAATAGATTACATAGGAAAAATAATTTTGCATGATAACTCATAGAGAAATTATAATTCTAATCTCAAATGAAAGAGAGGGAGAGCAATTAAGTTATAAAGAGAAATTAGTAGAGAGTAAATACCTCATTTCGTAATGAGTACTTCTTGTTACCTTATCTGTCATTGACAATAAGTATCAATAACTTTGATTGCTTAAATTTTTAACTCTCTCCCTCTCTTCACAGTGCAATAGAGAAGAAGATTGAGCTATAAGAGTGGATTTGTATAAAGAAGAGAGACTATTAAAGCCATAACGTGGTTTTTTAGTAATATTTATTTAAGTAGTTTTAGGCATTTTAAAATGATGAGCACCATGTATTATTGGATTTGTAAGAATATTTTTCAATGGATTTGTAAATAATATTTTTCAATGACAACTGGTCAAGAGACATGGATTTTTTATAGAGCATTTTTCATGAACCAAACAGATGCGTGAATTTGTCATAGAATACATTTCAAGGACCAACAGAACAAGAGACCTGGACTTAAAAAAAATCAAAGACCAACAGTCCAAGAAGCTTGGATTATTAACGAATATTTTTCAAGGACCACAAGACCAAGCGTGGATTTAAAAAAAATCAACGACCAAGAAGCGTAAATTTTTGTTAAGAATATTTTTCAAGGACCAACTGTCAAAGAAGACTAAATTTTTTAAGGAATATTTTTCATGTCCCTACACAATCAATAAGCGTGAATTTTCTAAAGAATATTTTTCAAGGATCAACTGACAAGAAGCGTAAAAATTTTTCAAGGACAAACTGACGAAGGACTAACCGACCTAAAAACGTGGATTTTTAAACAATATTGTTTAAGGACAATCACAGCAAGAAGAAGACCAAGAATCGTGAATTTTTTAAATAATATTTTTGGTCCTTGAAAGGGACCAAGAAGCCAAAAAGTGTAGATTTTTTAAAGAATATTTTTCAAAGACCAGCAGACCAAGAAGCCAAGATTTTTAAAGAATATTCTTTAAGGACCTACTGACAAAGAAGCGTAGATTTCTTAAAGAAAAATTTCAAGGACCAACTGACCAAGAAGCGTGGAATTTTTAAATAATATTTTTTTCGAAGGATATCCGAGCAGGAAGCTTAGAATTTTTAAATAATATTATTCAAGGACCAACAGACCAAGAAACGTAGATATTTAAATAATATTTGTCAAAGACCAACTGACCAAGAAACGTGAAATTTTTACAAATATCTTTCAAGAACCAACTCACCAAGTCGCGTGGCATTTTTAAAGAATATTTTTCAAGGACCAACAGACAAAGAAGCTTGGAGTTTTTAATAAATATTTATCATGGACTTAAGGACAAAGATGGGCAGGACAGGGATATTATAAGAATATTTTTTATGAACTATCAGAGCACGGATATTAAAATTTTGAAGAAATATTTTTTGAAGGCCTATAAGAACCTGTATTTTTTAAATAAAAGTTTTTCAGGGACTCCCAAAGTATTGATAAAAAAATTTAGAATTATCATAGCGTGGATGTTTTTACCAATATAAATGGAAACTCTATATTTTATGAATCAGAGGACATCAGAGTAGAATATTCGGTATTTAGGCGGTTTTGGACTCGTTTTTTCAATCAAATTGGCTGTAGTTTTGTGTTTTGGTTTCTCTTTGTATAGCACATCTCCATACTAAATATTATTAATATTGACCCATATAACGTTACCCGCCAATATTCGCTATTTTTGGGATTTTGGACACGTTTTTAACCGAATTGGTCGTAATTTAGTTTTTTTTTTTGGTTCTCATTGTATAGCAAATGTCCGTACCAAAAATTATTAGTATTGACCCAAGTTTCTGGGTAGCCACCATATAAAGGTACCCACCTATATTCGATATTTTTGGAATTTTTTTCACATGTTTTTCAATCAAATTTGCTGTAATTTTGTATTTTTTTTTTTCTAAGTTCTAATTGTATAGCACATCCTTGTACTGAAAATTATTATGGAGCCAAATTTGAGTGTAGCCCCCCCCCAAAAAAAAAAAAAACGGTACCCCCACATCTCTGTACTAAAATGATTTCACTATTCAAAATGATCAGTACTGATTCCCGCTTTGCTCAATACTGGGCCCTCTTAAGGTATTCAGTTTTTTCTCACGTCTTTTTCGGTATATTCAAGGTCCTTGGAGCCCCCATTAATTTTACATATTTTGAGTGTCATCCTCATGTTGGAGTTTATAAAAGTTCAGCCGGGCCGAACATAACTTGTTTTGTTTTTCAAAGAAATGTTTATACCCTTTTTTCTAATGGGTATAAAAACTATACGAATTGAATTATTTTATTCTTAGTAGTGATGAAGCTACCCCCAGGATTCCACAATAATACAATCACCATCACAACATTTATTTTCTTAATATCCTACAGTGATGTTGTGACAATTCTCCACCAATGTATTTAACCATGCATACTAAATATAAAAGTATGTACGGAGCAACAATAACAGCAGCGGGAGAGTACATTCACACTTACATCAAAAGTTTTGGGTTGCGTTGATGATGATGCCGTTGATGAACAAACTCACACCACAGCACCAATAATCGCTGTGTGATATTAAATATGTAACAGTTTGAACGACATCGGCAACTGTTGTCACATGCAAGCGCTGTCACAGCCGCCAATGCCACCCATTGACATACCCTTAAATAGGTACAGAGAATTTCCTGCAATACCAATAGTCGTGTCTCCAACAAAATGCCAATTCAGTCAATGTTGTCGCAGTCATCGGGGGAGAGAGAAACAAAAACAGCAACAACAACAAAAAGTAATAAACCCCAAATTATTTCCATACGAAACACACACAAATTGCTCTGTGTGGTTGTGTGTGCGATGAGGTTCGTGGCGGCGAGTACATTGCAGTAAACCGTATTTTATTTAAATGTGGCATAATTGTTGGTGAGACACTGAGAGGGTGGTATGTCAAATGAGGGAAATTGTTGTGAAACATTATTGGGCATTTTAAAGCGTAAAGAGGCACACTTTTCCTTTTTCTCTTCATTTTTAATCCACACCCTCTCTCTCTCATGGTTGTTACCCTTAAACATTGTTCTCAATTGACGGCGGGTGTTAAGTACTCTCTCCCTCTCATCATACTTTGTAATGCCAAGTATTAAGGCATAATAGAACAAAAATAAAAGCATGCAAAATTCTGTTACTCGTGGAATAAAGGCGACGACGACAGCGATGGCGACGGAAAGGGGTTAAACATCATTGGAAGTTAAAGCCATATGTTGTGGGTCTCAATTTTCGTATTTACTGCAGTGTTGTTGTTGTATTTGCATGTGTGTGTGTGTTTGGGGATGTGCGTTCAAACGCAATAACAACCAAAAAAATAAAATTTAATATCTACTAAACGTTTTAGTATCGTTTTGCAGCAAACTTTTCGATATATGCGAGTGCGTGTGTGTTTGTGTGGGCGGGACAGATGAATGTTTAAGAAAAACTATACTTCTTCATTAAACGCAGCAAATGTTTATAGACAGGCTGGCAAGCTCACAGGCTGCTGGCAGTCAAGTAAAACTTGGAAATTGAAATGAGTTTTTAAAGACGAACACGCATTTTTCGAACCAGGCAAGCAACACGCACACACATACATTCATATGTGGTGTGGATCTATGTATGCAGATTCTTCTTAGCATTTTGTTTGATGGTTTCGTTCTTTTTTTGTTTGCCACAGCATGTTGTGATTATTTTCCAAGAAAATAATTAAAATGTTAATAAGTTTACTTCTCCTCGCCTCGTTCGTCATCTTCTTTTTGACTAGCTCAGCAAAAGCAATTCGAGTAGCATTGTAAAACAATACAACATGACAGGGTTTTTGGTGAAATCCTTGATAATTGTTTTATGTCTAGAAAATAAGAAGAAGAAGATGAAAAAATAACAGAACATAAAGTCTTACTTAACGCCAACAGAGAGAGAAATATTTAAACGAAATTGCAATAAATGTGGCATGTTTCTGCATGTATCAGAATAAGGAGCATTGGGAGAAACATGAGGGGATTTTGTATTCAAATGTGTATAAATAAAAATCGTAACCATTTTTTTAGGATCTTCAAAATTTGGAATTTTTTGACATCCCTTAGCTTTAAAAACGTTATGGCTATCTTAATCCTAATATATTAGATAGTTTAGAATAAGGTACTACTTACTTAGCTGGCTTGTAACAGAACGGTTGTTCCATAAGCCGAGCTTAAAAAAGATTTCCAAGCGCATCGGTCTTTTGCGCAAATCCACCAATTTGGAAGACCACGTTCCAAGATGTTGTTTTACATGTTGTTTAGGTACATCAAAATCATTTTCAATCACTCAATTTTGAAATTTTATTTACACATATATCCAGAAAAAAATATTAAAAAAAAAAAACAGTTGTATAAGACTCATAAAAGTTCAAAATATATTAAAAAATCTTCAAGTATCCCTTCGATATAGCTCCAATAGAACAATATTTGATATATCACTCAAACTATTTATTATTTTCTATATCTTGGGATCTTTACTGTTAAGAGTGCTTTCGTTGGGCGCCAATTTCGTCATCGACCTTCTTCAATGGCCACTTTCATGGGAGTAAGGACACTCAGGGCTCTTGATCACAACCTGTATTAAATTCTGCTTATCTCCAGACATCTGGCCGTTCACATACAACACTGTGCTACACGATTTTGGGGGGTGGATAATTCCTATTAAGATAGAAGACCTTGGTGAGTATATGAAAACCCCAGAAAGAAACATTCGGCGTATGTTCGGAGTAATGATGTGCTAAGTTTTTGCTGACAACTCTAGCCTACTCCCACCTGCTGGACGAAAGCACTCCTTGTCCCTATAATAACATAAAACACAATGGCAAAGAATTGTCCGCTCCCTACAAACTGCAACAAAGGCAACACTTGCGTACCAAAAACCACCATGAAGACGCCTATGATACGATCAGGAGTGTCGTAATGCTACTGATGTGAAATACGCAGCGTATAGGGCAACCCTGCAGACAGTAGCAACACGTTATGCGATGGAGAATTATCGGGATAAAATGAGAGAGGGGACAAGTATTTTCAGAAAAAAAGAAGAAAAAACAAGAAAACTTGATTGGGTGCAAATCGAAATGTACAGGAGTCAGAGCGAAGTCCAGAAATTTTACCAACAAATAAAACACCAAACCGAAAGCTTTGGTGCAGGCACATCTGCTGTAGAGATGACATACAGATTCTGTCGTGTTAAGGATCTGGAAGGAGGATTTTAAATAACTTCTGGTATCAAATAGTGGTGGTGAGGAAGATAATCCAGATCAAGAAGGGATGAGGTATAGAGTGTAGCCAAGATGAGGTTAGAATAACAATTATTCGGCTGAAGAACAATAAAGCAGCAGGTGCCGATGGATTACCAGTCGAACTATTCATGACCGGTGGTCAGATGCGTGTAAGGAGCATGCACCAGCTCATTATTACAATTTGGCTAGAGGAATGCATGTCCAATGATTGGAACCTCAGCATCCTGTGTCCGGTGCAACATAAAAGAAGACAAGATGATATGTGCCAACTATAAAAGATTAGTCTCCTCCCCATCGCATATTAAGTGCTATCCAGCGTACCATACCAATACAGGTTCAGAACTGGCAAATCCATCATAGACCAGTTTTTCACTCTGCGCCAAATCCTTGACAAGACCTACGAAAAACACATTGACACATTCTACCTATTCGTCGGCTATAAAGCCGCATTCGACAGCCCTATCCGTTCAGAAGTGTTTAATGCCATGTCTGCGTACGGCATTCCTGCAAAATTAATTGGACAAAACAGGATAACTTTAACTGGCATATGATCAGCAGTTAAAGTCGGAAGGGATCCCATCAATACCGAACGAGGATTCAGACAATGGGATATTTTTAAAATCCTCCTGGAAAACGTCATACGAGAGGTAAAGCTGAATATAAATTACCCTCTGTACACCAAACAACACATGTTACTGGCCTACGCCGATGACATCGACATAATGGATCAAATATTGCGAACGGTAACAGCCACCTTTGAACAAATTGAGAAGGAGTCTGCCAAAGTTGGTCTGGCAGTAAATGGCGAGAAGACCAAGCTGATGGTATCAACGTGCAAGATGTCCAATAGACAGGGACCAACTGTGGAACTTGAAAACTACAGCTTCGAGGTAGTGAATGATTTTATATACCTCGATACCGCCATAAGTAAAACTAATGACGTCAGTTTTGAAATTCGGAGAATGATAGTCATGGCCAACAGATGTTACTGCGGTCTAAGAAATCAGTTTGGAGTTAAGACCACCTCCCGCTAGACCAAATTCACACTCTACAAGACGTTGTATGGACCCGAAGCATCGATACTATGCTATGATTTACGGGCCGATCTGCGTCAACGGTGAATATCGCAGTCGAATGAACCACGACATAGTTAGTCGTATCGAACGGCAGCGACTACTGTGGCTACGCCATGTTGTGCGAATAGATAAGAATGCCCCAGCTCAAAAGCCATATAAAAACGAGCCTACTAATGGTTCAAACAGAAGGGGAAATTTTGGATCATATTTAATTGCCGAATGTTCCTACCAAAAATTATCGATATACAATCACACTATCGATTCGAATCCTATATAAAAAACCCGTCCGATTTTAGGTATATTGAATGTCCGCCTATTGATGACGGGTTTAAAATGTTTGGTCCGGACGATATTTTGACTTGATTCATATATTAATTGTAGCGATTTATTGGCATTCTTATAAGAACGTTCGATTACCGATTTTCTTGCAAGTGTAATCTCTAGTCAGTTGGGCGCCAATATTTTGATCAACACCGCTAGAAATTCTGGTGATTTTTTTTTATTACAACCTTCCATTAGACACCATTTGATACATGATTTTGTTGTGAACAGCATTATCTAATCATTTGGGCGCCATCATGCAGAAATTGTCAGTAACGGAATTACAGAAGTCTAGATCAACTGTGATATTGATTTCTTAATGAAATAGGGTTTTTAGTACAATTTTGTAGGTTTTACTTGGGCGCCACCTTGTCTTTTTTGTTGACTTCGGCGAAAAATTTTAGTTATTTCATATACCTTAGTATATAACGTTAGAGGTTATTTGGGCGCCAATTCTATGGTGTCCTTGCCAAACTACTTTGTCGATGAGATTGAAAATCTTAAGATTGATCATTGCGATTCGCAGATAATTTCAACCATTGGACGCCAGAGTTACTAAAATTCTTATTTTATGTTGTAAATTCTTATATTGTGTTATTTTAATGTGTAAAATAACATCGTCCAATCGTTGGGCGCCAAATCTATAAATACAACTTCATAGACTTCCAAAGTAGACTCCTGAAACTGCTTAGACTTCTGGAGAGTGGTCATTATGGCCCTGAGTATGACTTTTTATAAAAATTTATACATTTTCCATCAAAGACGGGATCTAATGTCGGTTTATGATAAAAAAAACATCTTCTATTCGTTGGGCGCCATTATCTTGATAATTGGTTACTAAAGTCTATTTTGTAACTTTTCTTGCTCCAAGAAGCAATTTTTTTCTTCTCCTCCGTATCTTCACTGAGCTTTGCGTTATGGCCCCCCTAAAATGTTTAAACAAATTTTCAGTTATTTTAAAAATTAGAACATGTCAAGTTTAAATGTCCACCCCTCCGTTTAACTAATACAAATTCTTAGCAATTAATTTAAATTTGTTTTTTCTTTCATTCTCTGACTAATCCCCTTGTTTTTCAATTTTTCTATTTTAGATTTATCTTTTCGAAAGAAACTAAAACAAAGGAAAGCGTGTGCTGTTCTATTGGCGTGACACAAAAATACCCACAAACAGGTAAGTCTTCAATCATTGTTCAAACTAATCACAGAATGGGTGGGGTGCCGGAGAGGGGCGCGAGAGTTTATGTTTTGAAATAAATCAAAGTAAATACGTAGTCTAAACAAATGTGAACTGGTCTGATTTTATGCGTGCCCTGCAAATGAACTATCATGTAACGTGTTTGGATTCGAATATGAAAAACTTTTGATATGATAATACCGAGGGCTGACATTTCCCATGAACGAAAGTACACACATAGGCACACACACACACGCACTCATATGTTAACTGCACTTTGACTGAAGTTTAGCGCTCGCTGACATGTCATGTGTGTGCACGGGTCTTTTTCGCCGTGTGTCATGCCTGGCCTGTCAAAGGTATCTCTCACTCACTCTCTCTCTCTCTCCCTTGGCAGATATGATGGATTAGTAACACCCTGTTTTGTTGTTGGTGTTTTCATGTCTTTTTTTGTTTTTGTTTACATTAATGAGTATTAATATCTATGAATGAATGGTAACACCTAAGAGAGGGGGAGAAAGGGAGGGGAATTATGTAAACTATGAAAGTCAAAAGGGAAATCAAAGTTAGGCCAATAAAGGCTTGTTCCAGGGAAAATTTTTTTTTTTTGGAGGAAATACTTAAGCTAACAACTCTCATTTATTTACCGGCATTTCCCCCCTATTCTATTTAATTTCCTCGAAGAATGTGAACACACCTAATATTTCCCCATAAAATGTTTAACCAATTAAATAGAGAACTTTGTTTACAATGTGATGAGCTTTTTTTCTTTGATATTATTTCACCGCATATGCATATCATTGACGTGTTGTTTCCTTAGGGTCTTAAGGAAATTATAAAACTCAAATAAATATCATAAAATCTGTTAGGCAGGCAGGTAGATAGATAGACCGACAGCTACGAACCGGAATGGATTTCATTTCATATTTCACACACAAAAGAAACGAAAGAAAAAAAGAGGCAAAATTAAAACTGATAAGATTTATTAAACGCAGCCAACACGCAATGGCGTTATTGAAAGCGGATTTTTGATTGAGATCATAAAACAATAAACAGACAATCAACCAAGCCAGCAAGCGAGCTGGCGAATAGGGAGACATAACGACAGCTAGGCTGTTAGCTTGTCCAAACTGCTCGGGCCCATACATGAACAATGGCCCAGGAATGCCATGCCATGATTTTTTATGACAGTCTCATTTTTCCATGTCTTTATTTTTTTGTTATTCTTTTTTTCATAAAAAGGGAATTCAAATAGTATTTGTTTAACTCTCATATAAACACCATACAACAAAAAACAACACCACATCCACCACATAGGTGACTGACTGACAATCAAATAATAACACAAAAAAAAAAAATTATACAAACGGGTTAAATGAATATGAGCGATGTGATTTCCATTGTGTGAGATGGAAAGTCAAAGATAAAAAACGCACAAGCGTGCATTGGAGTTAAACGTTGGGCGCCATTAATCATTTATTAATCATATGACAAATAAATAAACAAACTGTAGCTGAAAACCCCCAGCACGGGCCACGAGGAAACAAGGAAACCCAAAATTGACAGTTGTCAAAAAAAAAGGAAAAAAACCTTGAATCTATCGGTTTAATTGATCAGTTTTATCTAATGATACCCTGCATGACTCCACAATTAAAGTGTTAAGAAATTTGCCAAAAAAAATCTCAAAACACATACACACAGCGCTAACAAGTATTAAAAGCCTCATTCACACCTCATTTATATGTTAAATTAAAACTTGCCTGCTGTTTCAGCATTAGCTGTC
This sequence comes from Musca vetustissima, assembly GCF_032173495.1. Classification (NCBI taxonomy): domain Eukaryota; kingdom Metazoa; phylum Arthropoda; class Insecta; order Diptera; family Muscidae; genus Musca; species Musca vetustissima. The sequence continues at coordinate 129,779 of NW_026875068.1, forward strand.
AAGAGGGTAGGTAAAGAAAAAAACACACAAGACATGCAGCATGCAACACACGCTGCATAAATTGCAACTAGACACAGTGGAGGATTTTTTTTCAAGATTTAGAAAAAATAAACTTGATAAAGAATTTGGAATCAGAAAAAAAACCTAATTTAGACGATGATGCCTCTTTTTACCTTATTGCATTGATTGGGCGCCAATTTTGAACTACATGAATAATTTAGTTCCTTTTCCTGTGAGGATCGAAACAGATCGAACCGTTTCAGAAACGAAATTGTCCAACACTAATAATTAGAAAATCGTTAACACTTTCCAAAATGTAGGCCATATTTTAATGAGAATGATATCTCCATCAGTTGGGCGCCATCCCAATAGGTAACTTGATTGAAACTCTAGAAATAGAAACAAAAAATTTTATTTTTTATTAATTTCTGAATTTATGTAGCTCGTCTCGAAAGGGAAATTAATAAAAAAAAAACATTTACATGAATGATCCTGCGCCCTAAACAGAAACAAAAACAAAACTCAAAAATTCAGCTTGAGCCCGGCTGGGATTTGAACCCTGGTTCCCATGGCATTTGTTGATGTCCGGCGCCTTAGCGTTCAAAACCACCTCCTTATCTTCCTAAGGTTGCACAATATGCAGTTGCATACCATTGAAGAAAAAAATATTGAATTCTGTATGGAAAAAAGTCCGTCACTACAAGAAAAATCTGCTCTGAAAAGGAATGTTCTGGTGTGATGCCAAATGCCCGAACCTTGACACGGTTGTATTTAATTCGTAGATGCAATAGAACAATATTCGACATAAATACATCTTATCAAGTAAAGACATTTGTAAGCCACATTACCCAATATGCGTGATGAGCCGCTTAACACTAGATAGCCGAAGGCAGTCATTTTGACCGTTTTTCAATTTCAAGTACAAAAACAATTGTGTATATTATGACCCAGCTTTTTAAAATTTGGTGACTTTTTGTACCACATAGAACTACGTTTATTAATCATAGTAGCTGCTTCCTCCCCTCTGTCATTCCCCGTATTCACATGTGCTATACCTATATTGCCTAAAAGCGGTCATTTTGACCTTTTGTGAAATATTAAATTATCAAACTTCTTTTATTATTGTATAAAGTAAATTTCTTATATGACAAGATCACTACAACAACATCGAAACCAGTTTGATGCTCTAGAAACACAAACGAACACACAAATCGGGAAAAATAAATTTTATATTTCCAGTCGATTTCACTCTTAGAGTAAAGACTTCCTCTTTTTTTAACATTTTGTCCGCGTTCTTATTTTTCATAAAGGGAAACTGGAGAGCCCTCCCCCATAAAACAAATAATAACAACGTTTTGTATGATTGTACATAATGTAAAAAATATTAATAAATAAGTTTAAAAAAATTTCTTTACAAAATAAATTTTTTTTCAGAATGAAGTCATTTTGACCGATTTTAGGCAATATAGGTATATACAAAATTCCCGTCTTTCTAGTGTTAAGCATCTGGCTTTCCTTTTCATTGCAACTCCGATCATGTAGCTCATCTCGAAAGAGAAATTAATAAAAAAAACATTTACATGAATAATCCTTCTCCCTATAAAGGCATAAAAACAAAACTCAAAAAAAATTTCCCTCAGTGGATAGATTCTGTTTTCACTCTAGTACATTGATTGGGCGCCATTTACGTTAATCTTCTTTGTGATGGATTAGTTTTAGTAGAAAGGTTTTTTTTTAATCTACTCTTGCTCATCTAGTCAAAACTGATGGATGTAAATCTGCCCCTGTATCTACTAAATACCTGGTTTTCGTTGTAATGCCTCGGGTTACACTCATCCGTCACCAAAGACGATACACCATTCAGTTTTCCGAAGTTCCGAAGGCCTATTATTGCATGGAGCAATACATTCTCTGGCGCACCAAATTTGAATTGATACCAACAATAAGGTTTTTGGTTTACTTCCGGAATTTGACCGTCTATTCCTTGATGATGATGACTTGCTACGGCTTCTTGACTTCCTGAAGGAATCTATCTGCGTGCAGAGCGTTTGCAAGTTCTTCTCAATTTTCTCTAAACGAGTGCTCGATGAAGCAAAGCTGCACTCATCTGATTCACTGCTATCCGCAATCTTGTCGGCCAGTCGCTGCTTCAAAATGTCGTTTAAGACAAAGACCACATTTTTGATAATAAGGCTTATTCTCTCCTAGTTCAATGTTCGTCAAAAGCTTCTTGGGACGCTTCTCCTCCGAGTACTCCTTTCTGTTCACATTTGCATCTCATCTCATATGACCTTTTTCAGCAGTATATTAAAAAGGTCGCACGACAAACTGTCACCTTGTCTGAATCCTCGTTTGGTATTGAAGGGCTCCGAAATGTGCTTTCCGACTTTAACTGCGAACCTTGTGCCAGTTAAAGTTATCCTGCATAACCGTATTAATTTTTCAGGAATGCCGAAATCAGACATGGCTTTAAACACCCCCGGAACGGATGGGGATGTCGAATGCGGTGTTATTGTCGACGAATAGGTGAAATGTGTCGATGTATTTTTCTGGATTCTATTCCAGGATTTGAGGCAAAGTGAACATCTGGTCAATGGTGGATTTGCCAGGCCTGAAGCCGCATTGGTATGGTCCAATAATGCCAATGAACCGCACTTCATATGCGATGGGAAGGCCACTTATTCGTGGCCTGCACGGAACACAGAATGCTTAAATTCCAACCATTGAGCATGCATTCCCCTAGCCAAATTGTGCTAATCAGCTGGTGCATGCTCCAGCATCTAACCAATGGTCTTGAATAGTTCGACTGGTAATCCATCGGCAGCAGCTGCTTTATTATACTTCAGACGATTAATTGATATTCTGACCTCATCTTGGCTAGGTGGTATACAATCTATGTCGTCATCTCTAAATCGTTTTGGAACATATTCTTGTGTCCGCAAAATACTCCTTCCAAATCCTCAACATGCTGTCTGCAGGAGGCCATTCTGACTCCTGTACATATAGATGTGCTCACGCTCACGTTTTTCTTGTTCTTTCTTCATTTTTCCTGAGAATACGTTTCTTCTCTCTCGTTTTCTTCCGATAATTCTCTCTTGCATTACGTGTTGCTAATGTCTGCAGGGTTGCCCTATACGCTGCGTTTTTCGCCTCAGTAGCATTACGACACTTCTGATCGTACCATGGGTTTCCTTATGGTGGTAGTCTTTGGTACCCATGTGTTGCTTTTGCTCCAATTTGTAGAGAGTGGCCATTGTGTTTCTACATTACTATCGGGACAAGGAGTACCTTTGTCAAGCAGGTGGGTAAGTTGAGCGGAGTAGGCTTCTGTTACCTGTTGTGTTTGTAGCTTTTCGACGTCGAGTTTCCTTGTTGTGTTAGATCTCACCTTTGCTGCTACATTAAGACGGGTGCGAACCTTGGCTGCTACAAGGTAATTGTCCGAATCGAAATTCGCTCCTTGGATCGATCGAACGTCTAAAACACCGGATGAATGCCTTCCATCTATCACAACATGATCAATTTGATTCCTCATGGTGTGATCGGCAGAAATCCAGTTGACCTTGTGTATATCGAGATGCTTGAATTTGGTGCTCCTAACTACCATGTTTTTTGCTACCGCGAAGTCAACCAACCTCATGCCGTTGTCTGATGTTTCTTCGTGGATACTGAATTTTCTGATGGTGGGGCCAAAAATATTATCCCTTCCGTTTAAATGTATTAAAATCTCCTAGCAGAATTTCAATGTCATGTCCAGGGTAGCGGTCATATGCTGTTTCTAGGTGCTCGTAAAATATGTCTTTGGTCTGATCATCATTGTCTTCCGTCGGAGCATGGCCGCAATTAAGACTGATATAGAAATACTTCGATTTTATTTTCGTGATTATAGCAATTCGCTCATCTACTGGAGTGAATCTGCAGACGAGGTCTTTTATTCTCCTGTTAACCATAAATCCGCAGCCAAATTCATGTCTTATCTCAGGGGAGCTAAAATACAGGGGGTAATCATCTGATTTATTTACGCCTGTCCCTTTCCAAAGCCCTATCGGCTTTGTACTTCTTGAGTACATCCGCCAAAGCGAAAACTACGCCTGTCCTGTACAAATGCAGATTCGCAGATCGTGGTCCTTTCTACGTTTGCGGAGGTCATCAACATTAGGGGGTGATGTTTTCTTTTTCTTTGCTTTTTCATTGTAGGAGGGGGTTTCCGAGTGTGGGCAACTTACCCGATGCCTCAACCCATTTTTTATAGTTCTTATGGATAAACTCGTGGCACATATTAGCTCACTATTTCAAGGGTGATGAAAGTTGTTATCCAAGGTGACACCGTGTGGAGATCAGTGTCCACAATTGAGACACAAAACCATAAATGTGGTATCGTACTTAGTACCGACCACAAACCCGTAAATGTGTTATCGTACTTAGTACCGATCATTCCTTTTTTGTGGAGTAGTTCCTTTAAATGAGTTCGTTCCGGAACCATCACCCTCTACTATTAGTTCATTGCCGTTATAACAAGGAAAATGTTCAGTGACTATTATAAATGGAGGTGCGGAATCTGACTATTGACTGTTTAGTTGAAAAACTTTTATTACTTGATGCAACATTAGTTTCTGAAGACTGAATTTCGATAGAAGTACTATTATGATGACATCGCGAAAACCGTGAGTTGGTTATTCGAGGTTATATTATCAGCAATCTTGTGTGGTGGAACCACAAACGAAGAATTTAAACTGCAAAAAAGTCAATGAGTTTTTCTCTGATCTTTTAGAAACCTAGTCATTTTTCTGCTTAACATTGAATTGTATGTTGGTTGGGCGCCAACCTAAATATTTTCTCTAGATTGGTCTCCTCTTTCCATAAAATCCATAAAATTTAATCTGCATATATTAAAAATACCTCCTGTAGAAGAAGCCCAAGACTTCGTCAAACACCTTCATCGACTGAATTACCTTTAAAATTCGATTTTGTCTCCAAGAAAAAAATATTTTTGTCATGATGACAAAGATCCTTCTAGAGAACTTGACAATGTTTTTCAAACTCAGAAGACAACCAAAAAATATGTAGTGTCCTTCTGGCCCTAGAATACTTCATTTAAATGCAAATCTCTCTCTCTCTCTTTAAAAAAAATCTCCCCACTGTGCCACCATCGTGCAACTATACCTCACCAGTAGTTTCTTATTTCGATGTTAACATTATGCAGTAGTTAGTTATTGCACTACTTCAGGTAAACATGTTCGATGGTGTCCGCAAAACATTAACACGGCTATGATGCAGGTTTCATTTTTCTTATGGAAGACCAATTGGCAAATAAAAAAATACGAACAACTACGACTTACCGCAGTTGACCGGGTGCCCCCGAAAACAAATTTACAAATCTATCAACACCACATTTCACAGAGTGTGTCTGGGTTTTTTTTATTTTCATACAATTAAACATTTCCAAAAAACCGTAACCAAGACTTAACACTTAACATACATATTACTTACATACATACATTCAAACATACTCATACATTAACATTACATACATACCAGGCAATTCATCTAAGAAACAAAAATTGTATTTAATTTTAATTGCCACAGCACGTTTTTCGGCTAAAGACTTGCAGCGGCGCAATTTCAGCCACACATAGCTGCTGGTGGCGATGATGGTGATGACGACTACGGCGACTTCGGCAATGGGCATGGAGTTGGTGGTGGTGTCGTTGTTGCCATTGAGGGGTGTTTTTGGCGTTGCAATTTTACAGCTCAACATATCGTCAATAGACCACCACCATTGCTCTGGCATCGCCATCATCATCTATCTCCGCCACCAGCGTTTATTTCAACGTTCCAGTCACGAGCGTTTTCAATCGCCAGCAACAAAACATCGTAATGGAGCTGGTGTTATGGAGTACGTTGCTTTTTATGGCCACTCCACTCTCTGTCTTCTCTCAGTGTTTCTTAATAGTCCCCCCAGCCTTCGGCTTGTCAATTTCAAGTCATATGGAACCACTAGGCAAGTTATGAGCCCCCAAACTCTTTTGAAATTTGCAACAACCATCTCTCTTGAAGCCGAAGCTAAGCTCAATTGAGGTTTCACATTGTCGTCATACCTACATATGACTACTTGGACTTGCTTGGGCTTTGCGGATTACAGGCCACAATTTCAAGGTTAGACTATCCATTGTCGACGACATAGGTCAACATGAGTTTGGGTCGATCCGTCCACGTTTTTTTGTTTTTTCTTTCATGCATTGTTCATATGTGATCATGATGCCTTGAAAACTTGTTTTCCAAAGGGGCACAACCAATAGACCGTCATCCCAGGCCAGCCGCCATTGACAGACATTTCATGGTGTACAACATACATTTTATTAGCGCAACAAATTGCCTTTCTTTAAAAAAAAAAACACAGCAACAAAAACAATAAAACTTGACTTTAAGTACCGACTAGTACTTGCTTAGGGTGTCATGTAGATAATACATGATTTAAAAGGGCAGGGTGGTAGGGAACTTTTTATGTTGGAAGGGAGATATTGAGAAAAAAGAGGCAAGAAGACTAGCTGAGGCTTAGGATTTTTTAATATTTTGGAGTGACTCTAAAAATTACAAATATATATCGGTACCATACGCACAATACATGTCTGCGATGACGCCTTGAAATAGATATACTTCTTCTAGGAGCAACTTCTATTAGCTAAAGCGGTTCGATTTTATTCCTTTGCCTCCACAACCTGAACTAAGTTATTCAATTTTTGTTCAATAGTACCTTTAGGTTCTCTAGCGACTCAATATCCTTCGATTGCTGGGCCAAACTCCCGGCGGCCAGAGTCCGGAAATTTATTTCTGTGAGCGATGTGAGTAAGGAACACACAGGCTTATGCTTTTTTATGAGGCAGTTTAGCTTTAGTGTTATACACCGCGAAATGTGTCTCGGTACTGGAGCCAAGACCGTATGAAGGTAACGATTTCGCCGGGGAAAAAATTGCTGGGAACAGCATCCTGGATGACTGAAGTGCCGTTGCTTTTTGTAGGCATAGTGCCTTGGGACAACTCAATAGCGGAAACTGCCGAGAACAACTTCTTGAATGACTGAAGTGCTGCGGTGTCCTGTAGATATTGTGATTCACTAGGGCTCATAGAACTTCTTGGAAGTGGCTTTTCCCAACTCATTTCTCTGCGGTCGTGACAGGTGACAATCTAAACTCACCTCGGTGGTCTCAGTGGCCTCGGAAATCTCACTAAGCAGTCTGTCCTCCTTCACTTCGTGTCTTCGGAATGTAATTTATTCACCTGTTTAGGCCTTAAGAGTGCTTTAGCTATTATCTTCTTCTGGGCCTTGCGATGATCGATCTTCTCTACTGACTGTCCTCCCAGTATTCTTTCTTAGCTCTTTTATATCACCATCGTCAACAACGTTAAGGATCATGCTGTTGTTGTTTGGTACCCCTCAGCGATGCATTGCAGTCCGTACACACGCGCGTTGTTGCTTGTTTTTGTTACCGACGAAGCCAGTGCGAGCCCCTTGACGTGCGTTTTGCAATAAATATAATTCTTCTAGGATCAACTTCTATTAGTTTGAGCTGAGCAATCTCATTCCTGAAGCTATTCGAACTTCAGTAATTTTTCTAGATGGATGATCAAACGCTGCTGCACCAATGAATATATGTTGGACAGTAGAAAAAATGTTAGTAACTGAAGGAAAACGACTGTACACCTTCGTTATCCTCCTACACGAATGCCATATCGATTTTAGCTGCCCTAAAAAGACGATAAAAATCGTCTTTTTTCGACTACATTACCGGCCATCTTGCGTGGTGGAAGCAAGCCCAACGAAGACATTTAAAGGTTCGACAGAGCGAAGATTTTATTCGGAGTATTTGTGGAAGGTATTCAATAATACCTGGAAGGTATTCAATAATACCTTCCACAAATACTCCGAATAAAATCTTCGCTCTGTCGAACCTTTAAATGTCTTCGTTGGGCTTGCTTCCACCACACAAGATGGCCGGTAATGTAGTCGAAAAAAGTCGATTTTTATCGTCTTTTTAGGGCAGCTAAAATCGATATGGCATTCGTTATTTTGAAGGTTAGTGATAAAAATCGAAAAATCTAAAAGTCGACTTTTTCCGCTCGACTACAGATCCCTATACGAAAATCTGTCATTTATTATGGGGACTTATTTGGAACTTCATTTTCTTATTTGGAGCTTCAATGTATGAATAAATTCTGGGCTTACGATGCGGATTCATGATTTGCAAGGTCGATTCATCAAATGATGGTCCTCGATTTAATACAAATTAAACGTAGCTTAAATCAGTAAATAAATATGCACTTATTCAGCAGCTACTTTACTATTAACAATGCGGGTCTCAGCTTATCTGAAAACTAGAGTTGTACACATGATGCAATAATAAGGTGATGTATCAAAACAAAAACATTTTTTTTGTCTCGATTATCTGTCAAATTTTTCCTTATAATATTTCAAAAATTTGGCAGCATTGCACATCGAATTCAAGTAAAATTTACCACTTTGACAGTTAATCAAGGCATCAGCTGCTCTAAATGGACTACCTATTCATTGTGCCATGGTTGTACAGTTCACGAACGAACTAGTTGAAATGAACGATTCACTGAAAAGAGCAATGGAACTAGATCTTACAAAGTCGTTCTGTTTAGAAGAGCCAATTAGAATAATCATTCAGTTCGTCTTCGGACGGCTCACAAGAAGGACGTAATTAAAAAGTATAATACGCCCACGGGCTTAAAAAATAACATTTTACAAAATGGCGATTCGTTAAGCCTTCGCTTAACTAACACGTGTTTATCAAATTAGACGAAATTCTTCGTATACAGATAACATCAACTAATTGAAGCTGAACTCGTTTTTTTAAGATTTTTAGACTTTTTCTACACATTATATATGGTCCTATACCTCCTATATTAAATAGGAAGAGGACTAGATGGAGGAGGAGTAAGGACGAAAAAATAGAATAATCATTCATTCGCTTTCAAAGTGACCTGCTTACTTATCTAGTTCGATTTTGGTACAAATTAAAGCGACATCGATCGCGATTTATTTTGTTTGTGGTATTAACAGCGCCTTCATTTAGTAAATTAACTATTAAAAGAACGACCGAACTATTATGATGAGATGAGTAAAAGAGCTTCATTGTCAACGAATGAACTATTGGACTAGAAGATCGACCTAGTTCACTAAAAAGAGCTGAACGAAAAAGAGCGATCAGCTAACTGAACTTGATAATAATGTAATGCTGGTCAACCATGGGAACTGGTGCCCTTGTTTTCATGTATCAATAGGCTCTTTTTTTTGCGTTCTCTTTTTCTCCAACTCACTTATAACTATGTATATAATAAGAACTATGCCCCAAAAATGGAATAAAAAAAGATAATTATCCATCGCTACAACAAAAATCTGCTTTGAAAAGGACTGTTCCTAGAATGAAGACTAATGTCGAACTTTGACAAATTTGAATTTAATTCGCATATGCAAGTTTCGCATCAGGGCGGAATAAATACAATTTATCAACGTACGACATTTGTAAGCCACAACGGCGAAACGCGTCGCATAATGGTGGGTACATAGGTTCTTCTCCTGGCTTTCCTTTTCATTGCAAAACTTAGATCATCAAGCTCGACTCCGAAGAGTATAAATAACCACTTAAAATTACTTTCAAATGATCACTGCCCTTACAAGGCAAAATTCAAATAACAAAAATTAATTTCAGTCGAGCACGGCTAGGGCTCGAACCTAGGTCCTCAGAGAAACACAAATGTTGCCAAGACCGCTTAACGTTCTGAGCCATCAACACTTCCAAAAACGGTTGCGCAAAAACATGTGTATACCAGGAAGCAATTGTATGTGTGTGGATTAATTATCCATCGCTACAACAAAAATCTGCTTTGAAAAGGACTGTTCCTAAAATAAAGACTAATGTCGAACTGTGACAAATTTGAATTTACTTCGCATATGCAAGTTTCGCATCAGGGCGGAATAAATACAAGTTATCAACGTACGACATTTGTAAAGCCACATAGCCCAATATGCCTGATGAGCTGCTTAACCAACGGCGAAACGCGTCGCATAATGGATCATCAAGCTCGACTCGAAAGAGTATAAATAACCACTTAAAATTACTTTCAAATGATCACTGCCCTTACAAGGCAAAATTCAAATAACAAAAAAAGGCGATGAAAATTTTAAAACCGAATGGAGACACTTGATATTATAGAAGTAAATTACGCTTCAATCGATGATGATTAAATTTTTTTCAAATGATCACTGCCGCTTAAAACTCAAAATTAGTAATCCTGTTTAACAAAAAAAAAGGCATGAAAATTTATAAATTTTTTTTTTCGTCTGGTTCTGCCGTACTTGGTGGCGGTATAAGCATTTGTATACAGGTATACTGCCATTTATAGAATTTATGAAAACTTTTAGGGTAATCATCCTTCAATGTACAAAACATTTATGAGTAAACTATTTTACTTTACGATAATAAATCACGATATGCAAGGGAGATTTATCAATTAATGGATGGACATGGACACTTTTAGAATATAACGCAGAATTTTCTTGACAATCCGACTCTAATATTTAAGCATAACATTATACGGAATAAATATTTACGAAGGCAGATTGTACCTGCAGTTTATTTGCTGAAGTTACCCAGAGCCTTTATGATATGTGGTACTTCATATTTTCTTCTATATTTCCAAGACGGATTATCTAAGGGTTCCGCAATATGGTTGAACTTTCTGTAGCAAAAATGGACGCCTCTGTCCTATCTCATTATTGCATTAGCAATACAATTGCTTATACACTTTTTCCAAACTTATCACACAGCCCCAAAGCTATTATAACCGCAAAAACTGCAACGAAAGCTATGCAAGATTTCAGCTTAAAAAACTTTTTTTGGGCGATCATTTTGGAAAACGTAAAACGTTTCTTATCATATCTCGATACTGATGATGGTGATGATAATGTCTGGTCGGTCGGCTTGGCGGTTTGTTTCTTTGTTTGCTGGACATTATTATCTGGTTCGGTAAGTAGATATCCCTGGAGTTATACAAAAATATCCGATAAAATCGTGAGTTTTAAACATTCATATTTCGATGGGTTTTTTTCTTCTTTTGGGGTGATCGCATATGAGCCACAAAATTACTTCAACAACAACTTACCTGCTGTCTGTCCACACCTTTTTATCCACAATATATAACTAGATGGCTGGTGATTCCGACTGGTCGCTTTTCTTTGCTTTGAATAACTTTTTTTGTTGTTGGCAATGTTTCGCCCCAAAGGGGGATAAGTGTTGGATCATGATACAGCATTTATCTTTAGCACTCTTGTGGTGTTGTGGTTAGTAGTCTTTCGTTTTTTATTTCAGATTTTTCTTGGTTTTGGATACCACCACTAGTCGTAATACTAGCCCATTAAATGGCTTAGGGATACCATGAACAAAACCATAGGGAATATACATGCTGGACTCATGTGGTTGTTGTTGTTGTTTTTTTTTAAGTAGTAGTTGCTTATTTGTGGCGATGAGAATGCAGTGGATGAGGAGCATGATGATGATGATGGACAAGCATATGAAAAGCCAATTTTAACTTAATTAGTTGCACATTGCCTCTTCACATGTCGAGTTGAAGTTGTTGGTCGAGATGTATGGCCCATTGTCTGCAAAGTAGACTTTGCATATGGCAAGCTGGCTAATGAGAATGTTCAGAAACATGAAATTGAACTAATTCTTTTTTGTAGAGCTTTATTCAAATCTTTTTTTGTGGAATGAATGGCATAAAAATGCCATGATTCACATTTCAAGTGATTTGAATATTTTTGTTTTTTTTTCATTGAATTTGACATGCCCTAATTGCAAGATTTGAGATTGGCTTAAATGAGATAATCAGCTCGAGTCATGCTAATTTGCCAAGGTTTTCACAAATGCCTGCCAGTGAATGTGGTTATCAAGGCTAGTTAGGCTTGTCAACAAGTAATGAATTTAAATGTGAGATAATTATGAAGGTTTGGGAATTCATGTTGTGATATGAGGGAATAGAATTTATACAATTTTATATTTAAAATTATACACAGATCAATATTTACTCCAACTCAAGCAATTTTCCGTACAACTATCTGTTAAAAATATATTTGCTTGCATCTCAGCAAATATATTGCCGATTCGTTTGTGGTGTGCCTTGTGGTGTGGCTACTAAATTTTAAAACCATGGTTGGCAATGCAATTATAATGAAGGTGGCCACATTGTCTTCGGAGTCCTGACAATGAATCGCCCTAAGGTACCCTATTAAAAAGTAAAGAATAGTTCGTTCCATGGCACAATAAATACGTAGTCCATCTAGTGCTGCTGATGTCTCGATTAACTGTTAAATTGCGTAATTTCTACTTGAATTCGATGTGCAACGTTGCCAACCATATAAAATATTATAAGGAAAATTTTGACAGATGATCGAAACAGAAACAAAGTTTGTTGTTGTGATACATCACCTTAGTATTGCATCATGTTTCGTTCCTTTTTGTTCTTGGCCACTGATGAGGAGACAACCAAACCACAGGTTCCCAAACATTGACTAATTTGGAATTTTTTGCATTTTATTATTTATATTTTTGAGGCCACAAGTTTGGCAATCATATTTCTATAGTATAAAGTACGTTAAATAAACAAATACCCCCAAGAGCTTGGTCACAACGAGGGAGTTGCTGCAGGTGCACCACCAAATGCTGGGGTGCTTAGGTATTCTCCAAAGACTAAACTGATATACACTTTCATTGAAATACAAGACACCTGCACTAGAATCCGGAATTTTGTAAATATTAATAAACATTAAACATGGAGGAGTAAAAAGAGAAAGTTAAGAAAACGTAGTTCTGAAGCAAGTTGCGGAAGATAGTGGTATTCCGTTAGAAAAATTATATAGAGAGAAGTTAGGAATGCCATTAAGGGGTGGGGTTTTCTCTCGCAAAACCCACATTATTTGGTTTCAATCTCTACTGTTTTGTGATAGAGCTCATCGCCATGTTGTATGATGATCCACTGGCAATATGTCCGACTCACTGACAAGAACTGCGACCGGTGCAAAATGATCGTTTCGCCAGCACCATCATAATTTCTTGCGGAAAGACCTTTTACAGGATAGGTTATGCCATGGTTAGCGGTTGCGCGCAGGCCTAGTACCGATAGGCAGGTTCATCTTAGTTGATATCTCTGCATTGAAAGGGTAAATTGAAAGCAATTAAATATGAATATAAACTTTTATTTATATACAAAAGACATACCTGAACGATACGAATACGTTACAATACACATGCAACGGACGGACATGCCTCTGCACAAACTTGCACTAGAATACGGAATTTTGTTAATATTAATAAACAATAAACATAGAGGAGTAAAAGGAGAAAAGTAAGAAAGCGTAGTTCTAAAGCAGGTGGTGGAAGATAGTGGTATTCCGTTAGCAACATGATATAGAGAGAGGTTAGGAATGCCATGAAGGGGTGGGGTTTTCTCTCGCCAAACCAATCATATTAGGTTTCAATCTTTACTGTTTTGTGATAGAGCTCATCGCCAGGTTGTATGATGATACGCTGGCAATAGGTCCGACTCACTGACAAGAACTGCGACCGGTGCGTTTAGCCAGCACCATCATAATTTATTGCGGAAACCCTTTTACAGGAAAGGTTATGCCACGTATAGGGGTTGCGCGCAGGCCTAGAACCGGTTGGCTGGTTCTTCTTAGTTGATATCTCTGTATTGAGAGGGTAAATTGAAAGCAATTAGATATGAATATAAAATTGTATTTATATACAAAAGACATATCTGAACGATACGAATACTTTACTATACACACCCTAACAGGTCTGACTCACTGACAAGAATTGCGGCTCCATAAACTGAGCTTACGCCGGGGGCAAATTGTCGTTTAGCCAGCACCGCCACACGCTGGGTTGAGCGGTAGGCAAAGTGGCGATTAATTCAAAAAATGAACTTTAACTTTAATAACCATTTTTGGTACCGAATGAAAGAAGATAAAATTCTACATCACTAATTGCCAAAAATAAAAGTTCTTAGTTGTTTACTTTATTTGTAGTGTGTCTTCAAAGTTCAGTAATTATTATTATTTTTGCGCGCATAGGTTAAAAGAGAAATTTTGCATATTTCCAGTAATATTTTTTTTAATAAAGACTTCTAAAAGTGAAAATTGCAGCGCTGCATTTTTTGAATTGTTAACGAATTTGTAAAATAACCCAGCTAAATGAAGAATCTCAGGAAGATAGAAATAAGGACTTAAAAACACTTTGGGAACACTTTTCCAGTAAATTCAGTCGGGGAAAATACAATAGAAGACATCTTTAATAGATTTCTTTTAAGTTCAGATCCATTTATTTCGAGTAAATTATTAAGTAAATTAATTTTATAATTGTTGTGAGTAAATTATGATTATGAAATTAATAATACTTTTAAAATAATGAAATGAAGTAAATAAAAACCGTACAATTATATTTTTTTCAATTATTTTTCCTGTAATGGTTGGTTATTTTTATAATATTTGCTTATGTAACTTTTTTTAAATATGTGGAATTATGAAATTTGAAGAAAAAATCGGATTTTAATTTAAAATTTTGGGTATATAAATACAGATTAAATATTTATTAATTTTTATTTTTTAAGAACAATTCGTTTTCCTAAAAGCACATTAAGTATGCTCTAATTTTTAATTGCATTTCCTAATTTATCATAAATATTGAAACCATTTTTTTAATTTTTTTGTTTTTCTAATTATGCTTTTTTATGTATTTATGAATATATATCAATAAAAAATAAGAATATTTTAAAATTACGGCTTTCCTGAATTAATCGCCATTTTGCCTACCGCTCAACCCACTGTGCGCCAGTGAGTTTGTACCACTCCCAAACGCTAGGGGTCCCTATTTCGTAAAGTTAAATGAATAATAATAATAAAAATAGTATGTTTAATATCGATTATGATGTCCCTTGGCCGTAATTACTTCCTTTACACGGGATCGCATTGATAAAACAAGTGTACATGTAGTCTCTGTTTCAATATTCCTCCAGAATGACATCCTTCATCATTTGTTTAGCTTGTACGTTGCCTCAGAGATGTTCCATTGGGTTAAGATCTGGCTTCCGACGAAGGATCACTTCTTTCACATTATATAGCAACCATTTTCTTACAACCATGGAAGTATGTTTGGGAACATTGTCGTGAAGAACCGATACTGATCTTCTAAAAATAATTTCGTGGCACTAGCTTTTAAATTTCCTTTCAAAAGATTTAAATATTGGAGTTTGTCCATGGTGATTTCTATAAAAGTAAGATTGCCAGGACCTCCAGCCGTCATTGCACCCCATACCATAACAAAGTATCCACCATGCTTCATAGTATTTGTTAAAATTGTTGACTAAGCGCTGTATTTTCCCTCCGCCTCACAAATCATCTGCCATCCGACCCAAATATATTTAATTTACTTTCGTCTGTGAATATAACTTTTTTCCAGAAGTCATCTGACTTATTAACATATTTTAAAGCATATTCCAAACATAGCTTAACATTCTTTTTTGAAATAAACGGCTTCTTCCGAGGTACTCAGGCCTTATACTGGTCGAGATGAAGAAAATTCCGAATAGATTGGGAACTAACAGAAACGTTTTGATGAATTTCCATATTTTCTGCAATTTGAACCTCACTTATTTTTTGATTATTCTTCACCATCCGTTCGATCATACTTCCCAGTCGTTGATCCATGATTTTACCTCGTCCTCTTTCTGGGGTCATTAGTACTGAAGATCGAGGTCTACACACATTCTAAGTTCTCTCTCTCCTAAACGTTTGCCCTCATTAGGCATTTTTCTAACCCTCCTTAGAATTTTTTTACCCGTCCGAAGACGAACTGGAACTGTAATTTTCCTTGGCGTCAAAAATGTTAACTAGCGTTAGAGGGGAACCAGTTCAATTAAACTATTCATTGACAAGAATATAGGAACCTGGTCAGTCAGTATTGTAGTTCATTGCATGAACTGAAAGATCTGCCAGAAAATGTACAAATGAGAAGCGAGAGGAATGGAACAGGTCTCTCTTTAGACCCTTATCATCCATTAATTCTAAATTCCTTTCTAAGGATTTACAACTAACTGGGTAACATGGGTATTCAACAATTCGCATACTTTGAAAATTGATAAAGATTTCCTTCATATTTATTGAAACTTGTGGAAATCAATGTATTCGATTAACATAGCGTTCGAATACATTGGTTTCCATATGTTTGGTTCGAACAGCTGATTGATTAGTTCGAACAGCTGATTTGCATTACTCACTCTTTAATCTCCCTTCTTTGTGTGGTTACACTTTCACCATCCGTTCTCCTACTTCCCCTGTATTATTCCCCATATTTCCATTAAAATATATGATTCATATTTCTTTTTTTAGTAGAATTTTCATTAAAATGGATATTTTTCATTACTGGTTCGCTTTATTTATTATCATTTAAATTTATAACCATTTGCATATATTAATAATTTATGCAAATTTTCTGTTCACACTGTTCCATGGAGTTCCGGCTAAAAATGTAATACCACACACTCTGGCTGTCAAACAACAACAACACCAAGTGCCTTAGTTCGTTTTGGTTCTGCACACTCACCTCCTCCACACTTTTTCGTATTAAGTGGCCAATTTCCTGTTAAAATGTTCGGAATAAGGCGTTGAATAAAATACAAATGTTCGCTATAGCGAAAGTGGAAGAAATGCGAAGGGGAACGAAAATTTCTTCAAAATCCACCTACAAACATTTGTAAACTAAATTCGCATATATGTGATATGTACACATGTATGTATTTTTAGGGCAGCTGTTCGGCTTAGGAACGCAAAAATATTCTTTTTTGTAATCTTAGAACTATTCAAATACTATGTTTACACTCGAAGAAAATTGTCATTTCAATTGAGGATGGCGATAAAACAAATTTTTAAAGGATTGGCCCTCTAAGAGACCTTCAATAACGAACGAAGATTCAGACAAGGTGACATTTGGTCTTATGACCTCTTTAACATCCTGCTGGAAAAGGTCATACACCACCCTATACACCAAACAACATATATTACTCGCCCACACCGACACATCGACATAATGGGTCGAACATTACAGCTACCTTTGAACGAATTGAGTAGGAGTCTGCCAAAGTGGGACTGTTAATAAATGGCGAAAAGATTAAGCTGATGGTATCAACGCGAAACACGACCAGTAGACTCGGAACAATTGTGGAACAGCTTGAAGGTATTGAATGATTTTATATACCTCGGTACCGCCATAAGCAAAACTAAAAACCACCAACTTTGAAATCCGGAGGAGAATAGTGCTGGCCAATCTATGGTCTGAGTAAGCAAATAACAAAAGTCCACCTCTTGTCAAACCAAACTCACTCTCTACAAAACGCCGATACTACCCATGCTGGTGTATGGATCTGATACATGGGTACTTGCGCAAGCAGATGAGGCAGCTCTTGGGATTTTTGTTTTTATGCCTTTTTAGGGCGAAGGATCATTCATGTTTATTTTTTTTTTTATTAATTTCTCTTTCGAGATGGGCACATGATCGGAGTTGCAATGAAAAGGAAAGCCAGAGAGATACTACATTCCCACCACTATGCGACGCGTTTCGCCGTTGGTTAAGCGGCTCATCAGTCATATTGGGCAATGTGGCTTACAAATGTCTTTACTTGATAAGTTGTATTTATGTCGACTATTGTTGCGAAATTGCATCTACGAATTATGTTCAACCGTGTCAAGGTTCGGACATCTGGCATCACACCGGAACATTCCTTTTCAGAGCAGATTTTTCTTGTCGTGACGGACTTTTTTCCATACAGACTACAATATTTTTCTTCAATGGTATGCAACTGCATATCGTGCAACCTTAGGAAGATAAGGAGGTGGCTTTGAACGCTAAGGAGCCGGACACCAACAGATGCTATGGAAACCAGGGTTCAAATCCCAACCGGGCTCAAGCTGAATTTTTGAGTTTTGTTTTTATGCCTTTTTAGGGCGAAGGCTCATTCATGTAAATGTTTTTTTTTATTAATTTCTCTTTCGAGCTGCATGATCGGAGTTGCAATGAAAAGGAAAGCCAGAGAGATACTACATTCCCACCACTATGCGACGCGTTTCGCCGTTGGTTAAGCGGCTCATCAGGCATTTTGGGCTATGTGGCTTACAAATGATGTTTGAGAGAAAAATTCTCCGGAAGATCTATGGGCTGATCTGCGTCAACGGTGAATATCGCCGTCGAATGAACCATGAGCTGTACCAACTATTCTCGGACATCGACATAGTCAGACGCATGTAGCTGCAGCGACTACGTTGGCTAGGTCATGTTGTGAGAATAGATAAGAATGCCCCAGCTCAAAAGGCATATAAAAGCGAGCCAAGTGATGGTTCACGCTGAAGGGGAAGGCAATTCGATGGAAAGTCCAAGTGAAAGACAACATCTCGCAACATGCTCTTTTAAATTGCGTGAGCTGCGCACAAGAACAACGGCTTATGGAACAAACGTTCTGTCACATGCCAGCTAAGTAAGCCATTCCAATCGAACTGAGTGATCATTTGAACGATATAAGGTAACTATATGAGTTGAGTGACCTAGTTCACTTTTAAAAAATGGACTAGATCTCTAAACTGAACGAGATTGCCGAAACTTTCCTTTACTTTTACTCCGTTTGGCAGCATTAGACTTCCACAACGTATCGCATCTTTTTATGGAAAGTTATTTCGTCTTAATCCTTGGTCTCCGTAAATCTTCTAATGAGAGATCTGTTTGGCATTTCGTTTCT
The DNA here is from genome assembly GCF_032173495.1 of Musca vetustissima. NCBI lineage: Eukaryota > Metazoa > Arthropoda > Insecta > Diptera > Muscidae > Musca > Musca vetustissima. The sequence goes on from NW_026875068.1 coordinate 148,643, forward strand.
GATGTTTCCGGTTCTGATGATTCATCCATCCTTACGATAGGAAGCTCATCAGCTCCCCATTCTCCACTTCGACTGTCTACGAAGTATCGAGACTTCACTACAGACCGTGAAAATGAATTGACGATCCTCGTCCTACTCATCATCTTAGAGGACTCACCTTGATTTGGAGGAGTCACCAGGATAGCTACTGTATTTCTCACTGTAGTGGTAATCACAGTAGTATCCATGACGTCTTCCTCGTCTGTCAAGAGTGAGTCATCTCAGAGTTGATTCGGGATGCTCTCCATTTGGTCTCCGTAAATCTTCTTATTAGAGATCTGTTTGGCGTTTCGTTTCTGATGTTTCCGGTTCTGATGATTCATCCATCCTTACGATAGGAAGCTCATCAGCCCCATTATCCACTTCGACTGTCTACGAAATTTCGAGACTTCACTACAGACCGTGAAAATGAAATTACGATCCTCGTCCTACTCATCATCTTAGAGGACTCACCTTGATTTGGAGCAGGCACCAGGATAGCTACTGTATTTCTCAGTGTAGTTCTAATCACAGTAGTATCCATTACGTCTTCCCCGTCTGTCAAAAGTGAGTCGTCTCAGAGTTGATTCGGGATGCTCTCCTGACTAAGGCGGAAGAAGCCGGTTTCCTCTATAAGGTTGAGAAGAAGATCCGTCTTACTCTCCAGGCTTTCGTTTACGTCGTCGTGAATAACGGGGGTTGAGGTGACTCCATGACTTCTTCCTCGTCTGTCAAGGGTGAGTCGCCCCAGAATAGATTCGAGATTCTTTCCTGATTAAGGCGGATGGAGCCGGTTTTCTCTATAAGCTTGTTTAGAAGATTCGTCTGATTCTCCAGGCTTTCGTTTATGTCGTCGAGAGTAACGTGAATCGTCAACATTTGTGGGGGTTGATTGAAATCTGACCTTGTAGAGTTCGAGACTGAGGGTGCAGCCATACCAGCATCTATCGAAAAATCGCATGCATTGTTTTTAAAACGGCCATGGCATAGCCTCACGACGTCGCTTGACACCTCAGCGTTAAGGAGGTTAATTTTGAAGGTAGTGTTGTAAGTCCCTGGAGACCGATATTTGAAGGCGCCATTCTCACTGACTGACTTATTATAATTTATAACGCTAGTCTAAACATATCTAGTCGATTTAGAAGGAATAACCTAAACGTACTTTTAGTACCATTTAACATCTTTTGGAGCTCCAACTTTCCTCAGAAAAAATTTTTTTTTGTTTCTCCTTTGGGTGTAAATTTCCAATCTTCTCCATAAGCGATGCTAGTAGTTTGTGATTATCCCACTAGCTGCCTCAGACATTGCGTCTACGCTGCAATGTTTTTTTTACTGGTTTCCCTGTCTATCTTTATGCTTCAATAAATTGTGCGTATTTCCTTCGACCAACAAATGCCGGATGTTCACTCTCCAGCAGCAGCAGCAGAGGCAGCAGTACCAACAGAAACACCTTTTTCCTGTTCATATTACGAACAAAATCACTACAAGTTCCTTGACGATGGCTCAATGCGTATAATCGCCATCATCGGTGTTGGATACCGAGGCTCCGAAGAAGTTACTTCAAGCTCAGGTGATAGATGTTAGTGAGGAAATACTCAAGCACACATCAGGTACATGGGGGAAATAGTAAAAGAAGAATGAAATTGCTTATTACCGTTGCCCGGTTTGGATTACTGTCCTGTGTGCTATTTTTTCTTTCATGTGAGAATTTCACTGCAGAACAAAGAACTGGGAGACAAAAACAAACAATAAAAATCCCCAACAAACAAAGAGTAAATCCGCACATAAATAACCCATTACTCTTTGTTGTTGTTGTTGTTGTGTGTTTCTTGCGTCTTGTTTTGCGTATAACTAGCACATTTCCTTTGTCGTTTTGTTGGTTTCCCTTATGGAACGGGGCACCTCAAGAGTACACATTCCTACATCTGTATCTTTTGGCTCTTCCAAAAGCCCAGTTGTGTGGGCCTTTTTTCCTTTGTTTTTTGATTTGCCTATTTCCTCTTCTCTTGTGTGGCTATGTGGATAAATTATCTGGGCATGTGCTAAAGGTGGATCACATGTTACTTTGTGCCAAACTTAACTTGGTAATGTCGACAGTCCACAAAAGATATGATGTCTGGTTGTGATTGCAGTTTTAGTTATTGTGTGCGCTTTTGTGAAGTGAAGACAAGATTTCGTATATCCACCCCGAAAAAGGAAACTTGTTGTTTAGTTTTTTTTCGGGCTATGAGAGGCACTTTAAAGTCATTGGCCTGGCCTTAGATAAGTTAAAAAGTTCTCTCAAAAGATTTGTTGGGTTAGAAGAGTTCACAAGGATAATATGATTAACAAAATGTGAGTCATTACCAGAACTAACATAAAAGTTTTGTCCATTGAAGGCAAGTAGTAGAAGATAGTGGCGCCCAACGTTAATTGTGATATGTTTGCATTAACAGGCATTTAGAAGGGAGATATTACTCACTTTAAGCTTTAAGATATTACTCACATTACTTAGATGGCTTGCGACACAATTTTTTTTCCATATGCCGAGCTTATGAAAAGTTTTCCGCGTCTTTCCATTTTTGGAGATATCGTCTTCTACTTGATCTTTCCATCGGATTCGTTGCCTTCACCTTCTGCGTGAACCATCACTTGGCACGCTTTTATATGCCTTTTGAGCTGGGGCATCTTCATCCTTTCTCATAAAATGGCCTAGCCAACGAAGTCGCTGCAGCTCGATACGTCTGACTATGTCGATGTCCGAGAATATATGGTATAGCTCATGGTTCATTCGACGACGATATTCATCGCAGATCGGCCCATAGATCTTCCGGAAATTTTTTCTCTCAGACACTCTAAGAGCTCCTTCATCTGCTTGCGCAAGTACCAATGCTTCAGATCCATACAGCAGCACGCGTAATATCAGCGTCTTGTAGAGTGAGTTTGGTCTGGCGGGAGGTGGCCTTGCTTTTGAGCGTAGACGAGTAACATATGCTGCTTGGTGTACAGAGTGCCATTTCTGTTCACATTTTTATCTCGTTTGACCTTTTCCAGCTGGCTGTTAAAGAAGTCACACGACAAACTGTCACCTTGTGTGAATCCTCGTTGGGCATTGAAGGGCTCCGAAAGGTCCTTTCCAAGTTTAACTGCTAACCTTGTGCCAGTTAAAGTTATTCTGCATAGCCGTATTAATTTCGCAAGAATGCCGAACCCAGACATGGCTTTAAACACCTCTGAACGGATAGGGCTGTCGAATGCGGCTTTATAGTCGAAGAATGAATGGTGTATTCGCCAGGCCTGAAGCCACATTGTTATTGTCCAATAATGTCATTGTTCACACAGCACGCTGGATATATACACTTTATATGCGATGGGAAGGAGACTTATTCCTCTATAGTTGGCACATCTCGTCTTGTCTCTTTTTTTTTGTGCACGGAACACAGGTCGCTGAGGTTCCAATCATTGGGCATGCATTCCTCTAGAAATTGTACTAATCAGCTGGTGCATGCTCCTGACCAGCATCTGACCACCGGTCTTAAATAGTTCGGCTGGTAATCCATAGGCCCCTTTTTGCTTTATAGTTCTTCAGCAGATTAATTGCTACTCTGACCTTATCCTGGCTAGGTGGTATACCATCATCTTTTATTGGTTCTGGGGTATCTTCTTCACCGGCACTATTCGATACCAGAAACTTTTCAAAATGCTCCTACCATATCCTCAACACGCTTTCAATATCTGTCACCATGTTTCATTCTTCATATCTACAGTTGACACAGTGGTCAGTGTCCCCAATTGAGATGAAACAGGGGCCAAGATATGCTTGATATGCCTGGGCTTTGTGGTCATGTTAAAGCCAGTCAGAGCCGTTGCTTGATACCTATCATCCTCTACGTCAGCCGCCACCATTGTCACCATGATCTATAATAATTTAAAACTGTCCGTATTTGTAATAAAACGGAATTTCGAAAACTTCAACTGAAAATTTGACTTGTCTATTTATTTCAGAATGTATTCCCACTGTTGGAATTAGAAACGCGAACAGGTATCCATGGATCACATCTAACATTTAAAGTATAAGAAATTCCTATGCTTAGGTCTAAATATACATCTGACTCCGTTGCCTGAACAAAAATTCTCAGTCTCATAATATGGCGCCCAATTGTTTGGCTCTTTAAGAAAAAATCAAAATTGTTTCCCACAGTTAAATGCAGATAATTGGGCGCCATATTACCTTGTACCATATTAAATATTTTCGAAATTTTAAGTGATTATTTATACTCTTTCGAGTCGAGCTTGATGATCTAAGTTTTGCAATGAAAAGGAAAGCCAGGAGAAGAACCTACGTATCCACCATTATGCGACGCGTTTCGCCGTTGGTTAAGCAGCTCATCAGGCATATTGGGCTATGTGGCTTTACAAATGTCGTACGTTGATAACTTGTATTTATTCCGCCCTGATGCGAAACTTGCATATGCGAAGTAAATTCAAATTTGTCAAAGTTCGACATTTGTCTTCATTCTAGGAACAGTCCTTTTCAAAGCAGATTTTTGTTGTAGCGATGGATAATTAATCCACACACCTACAATTGCTTCCATGATATACACATGTTTTTGCGCAACCGTTTTGGAAGTGTGTTGATGGCTCAGTTGAGTGGTCTGGCAACATTTGTGTTGCTCCGAGCACCTTCGAAATAAAATAATCTGTAAAGGTAGATTTAGTTTGGACATGACCATTAGGACATATTAATTAGCTGATCAAACCAAACCTATGGAAATCAATGTATTCGACTGTCATGTCACTATTAATCGAATACACTGACTTCCATAGGTTTGATACGATCACCTGATTGATATGCCTTTATAGTTATGTCATCACTAATTGTACCTTAATGTTTATACAAAATTGTCGTCTGCAAATAGAGTATAATTTAATGGTTTTACCTATATCAAACGCGTCATCAATTGGCCACCCAAATGGCACTAGAAATAGTTAGTCCAGTTTAGTTTATTTTAGTTTATTTTACTTGAATTCGATGTGCAAAGTTGCCAACCATGTTAAATATTATAAACAAAAATTTGACAGATGCTCGAGACCATGGCACATTTAGAACAGCTGATGTCTCGATTAACTGTCAAAGCGAGTAATTTCTACTTGAATTCGATGTGTAATGTTGCCAACCATGTGAAATATTATATGGACAAATTTGACAGATGATCGAGACAAAAGCAAAGGATGTTGTTGTGATACATCACCTTATTATTGCATCATGCTCGAGACAAAAACAAAAGTTTTTGTTTTGATACATCATGCAATTATTGCATCATGGTCATCCAGTAAGCGAAAGTCAGCTGTTTTTTTCTCAAGTCTAATGTCAAACTTTGTTTACGTTTTCATAATTTGCTGTCAAAATACATTATTGTGAATTGATTTCACATTATGACAAAGTTCAAAGATTTGACCATAACACAATGAATAGGTAGTCCATTTAGAGCAGCTGATGTCTCGATTAACTGTCAAAGTGAGTAATTTCTACTTGAATTCGACATCCAATGTTGTCATGTGAAATATTATAAGGAAATATTTGTCAGATGGTCGAGACAAAAACAAAGGTTTTTGTTTTGATACATCACCTTATTATTGCATCATGAATTTGACCATGATGCAATAATAAGGTGATGTATCACAACAACAACCAATGTTTTTGTCTCGATTATCTGTCAAATTTGTCCATATAATATTTTAAATGGTTGGCAACACTGCACAACGAATTCAAGTAGAAATTACCCACTTTGACAGTTAATCAAGACATCAGCTGCGCTAAATGGACTACCTATTCATTGTGCCATGGATTTGACATAAAACAGCTGATTTCCATTTTAATTGCCATGCCTATAGGTGTATGGCCACTCATCAAATCGAAGTGTGTAAAATCCAATTAATCACTTCAATGAAACCGAAAAAAATTGTATTAGGCATTTAAAGAAAAAATCCTGATTATTTTTGCAAGAAATTCAAACTTTTTTGATTCAAAAACTAAAAAAAATAACTTTCTTCAATTTTTCTTGTGTCAAGGCTAAAGATGCGTACTCTTGCAATTTTCTTTTCCCCAAATAGGAAAAAACTTATACCACATTTTGACATTACATTGGGCCAAGATGAGAGTTTGTCCACAAGGATGACATTTCAAAATTGGTAGCATGCCAAAAATTCTATTTTCAAACTAATTTTAAGCAACTCATATCTATCCAATTCCAGGTTCTCGGATGTAACAAATATTGCATTTTTTGTTGTTGTTGTTTTGATTTCTTTTTTTTTGGCAATTTAGCCAAGATGTCATTTTGAGATGAGGGCTTTTTAACCTTAAAGTTAGGGCAAACAAGTTGAACAACAAATAACAAAACCATTTAACCAAAAACTGAAGAAGAAGAAGAGACGAGGGAAGTCCTTTCCATTATATCTTGGCCACTAAATGGAAATTTTGCACCAAAGTGGCAAGATTAAGAGTGGGGGAAGTTTTATTTTTTTGGCTTTTGTTTTCTGCCAAATCATTTGCAGTTGGTGTGTGGTGATGACCCTAAATGAAAAAATAACAGACTTTAGCAAAAATACGAAAAAAAAATTCTCAAAAAAGAGCAAAGCGTTAAAAACAAACGCCCAAAACATAAAACTACACTTCATTATTTATATTGGAAAATTATAGAGTGTGGTTCTACGGCCAGCCAGTCAGCCAACCAAGTCAACAAGGCAAACCCAAGAAGAAGGATATCTACTTTATGACCATGGAGGCAGATATCAAGGCAGACAGACGGACATGGTTGGCGGAAAATCACAAGACAAGGCAAGATGATGCCGCTGCAATGCAATGCACACAATGCAGACGCCTTGACTTCGCTTCACCATGCAGCACAGATTGTGGTTTTGTTTTAAGGCCACCAAAAAAAAAAAAAAAATTATCTTATGACCACAAAATGACGACGACAAACAGCCAAGACATAAATGCAACTGCAGCAAACAACAGAGAGAAAATAAAGGAATAAATGAATTTTTATTTCCACTTTAGGATTTTTTGTGAGGCTTTCGTTCTTTTTGCATTTCTTTTTCTTACGTTTTGCCAATTAGATAAAACCAAGGCAAATGCTGGGCCCTCAAAAATAAGGAAAAAAGTAAGCATGTGTGTAATGAATGCGGCAATGAGTCAGTAATCTCTTGGCAAAAAAAAAATCAGAAAAAACACCAGCCACAAATTACATATTCCAAAACGTAACAAGAAAATTGTTTTAAAAATACTCAAGATTTAGACACACTCTACAGAAAAAGAAAAGAAAAAAAAAGAATATACAAAATTTACTGGTTCCTTTCCATATTTGCCAAGGGTGTTTGTGTTCATTCTCCGATGTGTGTTTGCTGAGCATGTGTTTTAACGCAAAATTTTAATTTTGCATAAATTTTCGGCTAAAAGTGCCATTAAATAAGACTTTTAAGTGATGGCGGGAGAGAGAAAGAAAAAAATAAAACACCGGGGGATTTTTGCATACTTTAACTGCCCTCCGTTTAAGTTATTTATTCTTTACAATCTCTTTATACTCCTCCATCACCTCCCGCTTCCTCTCCTTATACCACCTAATAAGTTTCCAGTACCCTGATCCAAGTGTTGAATTTTTATGATTAAAGTGTTTTTAAAAAGAGGGATGACGTTTTGTTTTTATTTTTTGTTGTTGTTTTTGTTCAGCTTCTCTTATGGTAGATTTACTGGCTATGCAACACTGCAACTTGTAGTGGTTAATTGGCTTGAAATTGTTGAAAATATTTAGCAATAATAAGAAATGTGTTTGTTGGTGTTTTTTCTTTTTTGCTTTGTCTTCTCCTTTTTCAAGTACGCATATATGCGGAAATCTTGAAGCTATGCAATGTGTTTGCTTAACTCTTACACTGTCCCTTCCGATTCTACTTGGGTTATTTTTTTCTGCTAGTTTTTTTTTTTATAATTACTTCCTAGTTGCTGGTGGATTCTTATTGATAACAGAGAGAGAAAATTCCGTTAAGTATGTGTATTACTTTTTTCTTCTATACTTCATATGGAAATATTGTAAAACTGTAAACCAAATAATAAATAGTTTGGCGTCAAAACGTACAGACTATGTTTATCAATCCATTTTCGTTAAATTTCCATTAAAAAAGAAATATTTATTGTTCTTTTGTCCTTCGATATGATGTATGACCAGGCCGCTATAGGTATTAATGACGCATTTAACGTAGGTGGTACTTTTGGCCTCTCTGTTTACATTTACATTAGTAGGTTACTTTATTAAGACTTATTTGACATCTATGCAACGGAATTAACAATTTAAACCCACTGTGATAACAAAATCCAGTACAATGTAAACGTAGTATTATATTTGATGTGAATTTACGAAATCCTGAAAATAAATCAATGTTATTTACACAGGCTTTGAGATCAATACAAATGACTCTCAGCTGGTATTTGTTTACATATGCACACACACTTGTTTACAAAAACAAAATAGCATGATGGTGGTTTTAAATTGTCAATTCCATTGCATATATATGTAAAAAAAAATATCATTAAGTAGGTTAAACAGGTAAAAAGTTCTAATGTATAATCGGCATCAAGACCTATTAATAAGGTCATCCAGGGAGACCAGCTGTGAAGTTTTCTGTCAAAATACATTATTGTGAATTGACTTTCATTATGAAAACGTAAACAAAGTCCAAATTATTTACAATAGACTTGAACAAGAAAACAGCTGAATTTCGCTAGCTGGGTGACCCTATTAATAGATATTGGTGTAATGAGGTATAGTCGGTCAGTAGTACTAGTGACAATGTCAATAGTGAGTTAGTAGTGCCTTTTCAATCTTTGGTTTTTGAGAAACCAGTTCAAATGCAAAATCGACTAACAACTTTTTATACCCTTCACCACACTGTGGTACAGGGTATTATGTCTTTGTGCATATGTTTGTAACAGGCAAAAGGAAACGAGATATACCCATAGTTCCTTTTGAGAATATGCATAGAATCACCTTCTGAGTCGATTTATGCATGTCCGTCCGTCCGTCTGTCCGTCTGTTGGTGTTAAATTGTAAACAAAGTACAGGTCGCATTTATAATCCGATTTGGATGAAATTTGGCAAAGGTCACTTATTCGGCCCAAGGACGAACCCTATTGAAATTGGGAAAAATCGGTTCAGATTTAGATATAGCTCCCATATATATATTTAACCGATTTAATGTAAACGGTCCCTATATATCTTTCGATTTGCACGAAATTTGGTACAGCCTAATCAATTAGGTCTAGAATGATGTCTGCCAAGTTTCGTGAAAATCGGTTCAGATTTAGATATAGCTCCCATATATAGTTTCGTCCGATTTCATGTAACTGGTGCACCAAAGTCCCTATATATCATTCAATTTGTACCAAATTTGGGATAACGTACTGAATTGAGCTTAGAATTATGCCTGCCAAGTTTCGTGAAAATCGGTCCAGATTTAGATATAGCTCCCATATATAGTTTCGTCCGATTTCATGTAAATGGTGCCCCAAAGTCCCTATATATATTTCGATTTGCACGAAATTTGGCATATCGTACTAAATTAAGCCTAGAGTTATTTCTGCCAAGTTTCGAGAAAATCGGTCCAGATTTAGATGTAGCTCCCATATATAGTTTCGTTCGATTTCATGTAAATGGTGCCCCAATGTCCCTATATATATTCCGATTTGCACGAAATTTGGCAAACCGTACTGAATTGAGCCTAGAGTGATGTCTGCCAAGTTTTGAGAAAATCGGTTCAGATTTAGATATACCTCCCATATATAGTTTGGTCCGATTTCATGTAAATGGTGCCCCCAAAGTCCCTATATATCTTTCGATTTGCACGAAATTTGGCATATCGTACTGAATGAAGCCTAGAGTAATGTCTGCCGAGTTTCGAGAAAATCGGTCCAGATTTAGATATAGCTTCCATATATAGTTTCGTCCGATTTGATGTAATTTGTGCCCCAAAGTCCCTATATATCTTTCGATTTGCACGAAATTTGGCATAACGTACTGAATTGAGCCTAGAATGATGTCTGCCAAGTTTCGAGAAAATCGGTCCAGATTTCTATATAGCTCCCATATATGGTTTCGTCCGATTTCATGTAAATGGTGCACCAAAGTCGCTATATATCTTTCGATTTGCACGAGATTTGACATAACGTACTGAATTGAGCCTAGAGTGATGTCTGCCTTGTTTCGTGAAAATCGGTCCAGATTTAGATCTAGCTCCCTTTTATTATAGATTGATTTTAAGTAATTGACGCACCAAGGAACCAATAGGCTGATAGGAACAAAACGTTTTAAATTAGTATAACCTAACCTGTGAAAAGTTTGTTTGAAATCGTTTAATATTTGGACAGACCTTCCATATATATTTTCGCCCGATTTCAAGTAAATTGGGCATCAAACTCCTCATGTTAGTCAGATTGACATCAAATTCTGCACAACGTACAAAATTGAGCCTAGAATTACGTAGTTGCGTTTTATAGAAGTACAGACATTCCCCAACGGATGACCTATTTATATTTGTTTGAAGTCGATTTACATACTTTATGGATTGATCTGGGTAGATTCACATTTAGATAAATATCACATATTTTATTTCATCCAATTTCATGTTAATAGTCCTGTTTAATATACCCATAGTGGTGAAGGGTATCATATAGTCGGCCCCGTCCGACTTTACTACTTTCCTTACTGGTTTTATATATGAATTTTTTATATGAAATATCAAAAGTCGACTTACATATCCCTAGAATATGCATTATAGAGGCATCAGAACATAGCACAATGAATAGGTAGTCCATTTAGCGCAGCTGATGTCTCAAAGGTTTTTGTTTTGATACATAACCTTATTATTGCATCACGCATCAGAACTAGGGATACGTAGTCGAGCGCAAAATTCGACTTTTAGACTTTTCGATTTTTACCTCTGACCTAACAGTCGACTTTTCGATTTAGTCAAATTTATTCAAAATAAATTTTCTACTTTTACCGACTGAAGCAAAATAGGCTAAAAATCAACAGATTATATAAAGTTACGGAATGTGTAATTGTTGGTCAATTTCAGCTTTGTGATAAAAAAATGCATTTATGAAAATCGAAAGTCGATCTTGACTTTTCTTTTCTCAAAGATCAAAAGTCGACTTCAACATTTAGACTTTTCAATACAAAAAGTAAATAAATCGATTAGTCAAAAGCCGATGTACATATCCCTAACCAAAACAGCTGATGCTGCAATATTCTGCCAAAAATTTGTAGGGATTAAAAGAAAATAATAAATTGCATTTTTGGCGGTTTTTTTGAGCAATACATGATTGAAATTTTAATATTTAGGCCAAAATTTTTAATTTAAACAATTTTTCCCATCAGATTTCTAGCACAGAACAGAAATATATTTTGGCTTAAAAAAAACGATGAACTATGTTATTTATATTGTCAGTGAAACTTAATATATCTATATGAAGGTGTAAGTATTGCAGGCTTTTATAGGCTTCTAGATTTTGTTGTTCTCCTGAAAATAATTGTCCATTCTTCCAAGCATTCTTCATAAATCATTAACAAAAAAGAATACGTCATCAAATATTATTCTTATAAATGTCATTGGTGCTTTTAATCCTTAAGGATATACACCTTATCATCATTAATTATACCCAGAAAAAGCCTGTAGTGGATTTTCTTTTTTATTTTTTCCCTCAAATTCCGATAAAACATGTGATGATTCCCATAAGACGAACCCACTACGAAAGAAAACCAATCTCCCTGCAACATAATTCATGTTGAGAGTGACAAATAGTTGAGATTTATTTCTATTATTAGTTTTAGTCAAGTGTGAAAAGGATATAAAGGAGATGAAGAAAAAGTGAAAAAAGAAAATTGTGACACACACACACACTAACATATAACTAAAAATAAACTAGGTCACCTTGTTGTGGATGATGATGAAAAGGGAAACTGTTTTCCACTTCTGGTTTTCCTCTCCACAAAGAATAACAAAAGGAATCAATTCATCATCAGATGAATGCACCCTCACAAACATATGGTCAGTGACAGAGTATGAGTGTGTGTGTGCGTCTGTGTGTGTTTGATCATAAACAATAATTTTCACAATGTAGTTAATGGTTAGCACAGCACAGTAAAAAGGTTAAACAAATATTTTTATTATTATTAATAATAAAACCCAGTTTTTTGTTGGTCCACCTTGTGCAACATGGTTGCATGCAACCATGTTGTCTGCTTACATATGGTTGAGTTGTTTTTTTTTACAAAATATTGCATTAAATATTCATATGTGATGTATAACATTAAGAATAACACAAGACTATATATATCTACTGTATGACACATTTTATGAAAAAGGGGAAAAACAAAAATAAATACCACACAAAAACAAACAAATAAAAAACTCTATTAAAGTAATTTAATTTAAAAAGAAATTGAAAATAGTTTTTTTTTCCAATTTGTTTTCGTTATAACTTTATTTACACAGCCTTAATTTGCATAACGAATAACAAGCAAAATATATAAAATTTTTTGTTAGATAAGCGACGAAATGTATCCAACTGTTAAAAATTGTATTTGTTGATACCATTTAATTCATATTTTTCTGTATAAACAAATTCAATAATAGTTCAACTGTAGTGTTTTCATTTTTTTTTCTGATGGTCATCATAATCAACAAAAGGATGTTTTATGATGGGTGTGTGTGTGGGTGTTTATAAATTTATTTGTGTTTTGTCCTTTATCGAAACCAAATGATATTATTTTTCACAACAAATTGATGTCATTTTCAATGATAGACAGATAAGAACGGGTGTTTTTGACATGTCATAATGGTATTTTATATTATAATATATAGAGACATAACTATTTATTAATATTATGTTATAACCAACGAAAATGATAAACAAAATAAATATAAAATTTTTATAAATTTATTTAAATTCTATCATTTATTCGCTTTTGCCTTTGTATATCAAATAGTTCTTGTAATGTAAACACGGCACACATAGTCTAAATCACCCTTAGGCCGTTGTAACAAAACAACACGCCCTCTGCCGCCGCAGCCGTCACCGCTGCTTATACACGGAGAAATACAACTGTGCCATGTTTTCTCTCCCTCTCTCCCTGTTAGTTGTCATTCGTTTGTTTTCTGAATCGGTTGTACGCGACGGTGGTTCGGGTGTTTTCTTTGACGTTTTGTTGGAATACCAAAATCTTCTACGAAATTACAAGGAACAAAAAATGTTTATTTTATAAAAGAAATTTAGAAATTAAATACAAAATTTTGACGCACAACAGCATTATTGACTGTTGTAAGAAAATTGAGTGAAATAGAAACAGTGAGAAAAAAATACAAAAAAGGTATTATTTGTTAAATATTACAACAAAATATAATTGTTTATTGTGCAAAAGGGATACGGTCTATTAAAGAAATGTAAACAAAATAGTGAATTAAATAAAAATATTAATAATGAAAGCTTGAAAATATAAAATGTATTTATGAAATAAAATAAATACAATGAGAAACACAAAAAAAGGTTATTGGTTGTCAATACCAAAATGTTGTAGGAAATACAACAACATATATTGTCATTTGGTTTGAAAAATTATAGAAAAAAACTTTTTGTCTATAATGGACTTAAGATGAAATTGACATCTTAATTAAAATAAATATTAAATATTTGTGAATTAAAAATAATTGTGCATAGTTTTTGTAGACTGAGATAGATAAAGAATATGCAATGGATAATAAAACAAAAATCATTTGGTGTCAAACAACTCAAAAATATTAAAAGAAGCGGCAATATAAAATAAAAAAAAATTAAATATGTGTAATTTCAATGCTCAATTGTATAAACAAATGATTGGGTAGAAAAGAAACACAAAAAGGGAGAGGAAGTCAAAGGAATATTGTGTGTTAAATATATCAGAAAATGTAAATACAAATATTTGTTGAGTACGCGGCGGCAAATCCAATTTTTTTTTAAATAAATAATAATTTTATATTAAATAATGAAAATTGTGTCAATAATTCATTAAGTTTAACAATAAAAAGCAAAGCACAAAGAAATAAAGAATAAGGGCAGCTGACAAGCACAGTGAGAAAGAGATAACCACCAAGGAGTATTGGATGTCAAATTCTAGCAAATAACAGAGGATTAATTAGATTGTTTTAAAATGTGTTAATAATTAAAAAAATATCGTTGTTTAGTGTGCGGTGGTAAACAATGTTATTAAATAAATAAAAATTATTTGTTAAAATATAATTACTTTGTAAATTAAACACAAAACGCATACAGGAATACAGAAAACGTAGAGTTGTCAAACACAATGAGTGAGAGAGGATCCCACTTGAATGTCAATTTCATTCTATCAATCCATAGAGGATGGAGAATAGTTCAACTAATAAATTAAAATATTTGCGAAATAAATGCAACATCATTTATTGTTTAGTAAGCAGTGACAGTCAGTTTCATTAAATAAATAAATATTGTTTGTTAAAAAATAATAATTTTGTAAATTGCACACTAAGCGGCGTAGAGGAATATTTCTGAGAATTATCAAAAAACAGTGAGCAGAGAGGATCCCAATTGAATGACAATTTCTATCATGGCATAGACTGAGGAATAATACAATAAATTAAACTTTTAAATTAATCATTAAATTAAAAATGCAACAATATTTATTGTTTAGTGTACAGTGGAAAAAAGTGTTATTAAATAAATACAAATTAATTGGTAAACAATAAAATTTTTGTAAATTTAACACTAAACGGCATATTAATTATACCGAGTTGTCAAAAACAGTGAGAAGCAGAGAATCTTGTTTGAATGACAACTTCGAACAAATCAGAGACTGAGGAATATCATGATTAATTTTTTTATTAACTATTCAAATAAAATATAATATCGAAATAAATGCAAATTTGTTTAGAGTGCGGCGGCAATCAATTTTATTAATTAAATTATAATTCCTGCCTGAAATATAATAACTTTGTAAATTTAACAATAAACGGCATCGAGGAATACGTCTGAGAGTTGTCAAAACACAGTGAGCAAGAGGAATCCCAATTGAAAGAAAATTTCTATAAAAACATTGAAGATTAATTTATATTATTACTTAAATAATTTAAAAAGTGGAACTAAATAAAATAATATGTCTATGTGTCTTACAATTAAAATTACAATTATGATTCTCAATGTGGAAAAAAACAATGATTTAATAAATTATAATGGATAAACACTATGATAACAGAAAGGAAACAAAAGGGCGTGAGAGAGAAGTCCAAGGAATAAATAAATGTCAATTTCTTTTCTATCAATGAATAAAAAATAATATGGACATTTAAATAGTGAAACAACTTGAAAATAAATAATATAATATGTATATACATTTTAACAATTATGATTCTCGACATTATAAAATTATTTTAACATATAGTAATGCATAAAGAAATCTAACCTGCAGGGAGAGAATAAACAAATTGACGTTCAGTGCTTAAATGTCAATTGCCCACAACAAAAAATGACAACAAAGAGAGATTTGTGATTTGATTTGTTTTGCAAAATTAATATGCAATATATTTAATACGTGCTAATAATGTGCAAAATAGAAAAAAAGAAATATTAAAACGCTTTAATGAAACAAGAAGTATTATATTACAAATTCTATTAACAATAAATAATTGCAACAATTGTAAAAACATAATTCAGCAACACGAGAAACCAAGAGAGAGAGAGAGAGAGATAAATGTTCTGAGTGTCAATTACCGCCAAATTGTGACAGCCAATGAAAAAAATTTTTGTTAAATGTTAAAAATAAATTAATATAAAGTCCAAATAATTTGAAAGAGATATTAAACCATAAAATTAATTTAATTATAAATATGTAATTGCCTTATTAATAAATAATTTATATTCTAAATCGCAATCAGAACAACAAAAGAAAAAGAAACACAGGGAGAGAGCAAGATAATGTCATCCGTGTCAAGTGCAGTCAAATATTGACAACAATGAGATGTTTCTTATGAATTAAATAATATAAAGTGAACAATAAAATAAATATAACAAATATTTAATTAACAAATTAACAGTGCCTTTAGAATTACACACTCCATAAATAATTTAAAATAAATACATTTGCATTTTTAAATAGTAATTGAACAACAAAACAAATCCAAAGAGAGATCAAGACATGCATTCAGTGTCCATTGCCGCAAAAACAATAACAAGAAAAGAAACTGTTGTACCTTCGACAAAAATTAATAAATAAATGTTAATAATATAAAAAACTAAGGAAATCTTGTTATTAATTGTAAAGATCTATAAAAAAATATTAAATTAATATGAAAAAAAAAAAATAAATAAACAAATCTAAGTGCTTCCATATGATGACAGTTCTCAATGACAAATCAAAGAGTGGTCAATTGAGCAGCAAACATCAGAAGAATGACATTTTTGTAGTGTAAATTGGCTGCCAAATAGAGAAAAAAAGAAATAATAATTTATAAACAAATAGTTTTGTAAAATGTTAACTAAATTAAAATTAATTAAAAATGTTCATGCAACGCTACAAATAAGATGCAAAAAATGGGAAAGAAAAGTATAAAAGTCTGCCCAAAATTATAATTTAACAATCAATAACAAATCAAGAAAGAGAGAGAGGGGGAGAGAGAAGTGTATGACAGCTGTTCTGTGCCAAATGCTGCCAAATTATTAAAATCAAGGAATATTTGTTAATAAATTAAAAAATAGTCAATATATATTTAAATAATGACTAAAAATAAATTAATTAATAATATTTGTTAGCATAAGCCTTGTTTTAACCAGAAATTGCACAATAAAACAAATGTAGAGAGAGTGAAGTGTAGAGGAACCCTAAGAGTCATTTGCCGCCAAATAATGACAACAAGCAAGAATTCTTCATTATGTGGCAACCAAATGAATTAAAAAGTTAAAATTTAAAGTGAAATTAGTTATAGTTTTTACTAAAACTACATCTGACTGTAATTTGATACCACACAGTTTCATTTTCCAACCAATGCTCTGGGTTTTCTTAAAAGTGTTTGGTTTGTGGAATACTTGCAACATCCGGCCGCCGGCACTTTTTTGATGCTAGGGGGTGATGATTTGTCCATTGGAAAGTAGTAGACGCTGTACAGTCATTTTGTTTGTCACGCCAATCCTGCTGTAGTCTATTCTTTGAATGCTTCTAGGATGTGTTTGTATTGTGGGATCTCACACAAACATCTCTAGGTATCCTAATGGTATGAAGGTATAAAGATAAGCATAAAATGTTGAAATACATTGTTATGTTATAATACCTATCTTTCTTTATTTTTAGAGCAATTAAATTTTACTTCCTTCAGAGTGGAATCATCAATATTTTATCTATTCAAACTAAGTAGGAATGGGCGTTCGTTCAGTTTTTAAGAATATGTACCAGGCAGCAAGATACTTTCTTAAATAGTCAGATTGGTTTGAGCACATTTGGTACGGAACATCAACTATTTTTATATCATCTCATACGTATTAGAACAAAAACAATCTTGGTTTTCTTAAGTCGCGCAAATTTGTAGTCTATTCATAGACATATAGTGGGACCTCAACAACAACTTTAGGTATCCTAATGATATGAAGGTACATAGATAGACATAAAATGTCCAAATACATTGTTATGTTATAATACCTATTTTTCTTTATTTTTAGAGCTATCAAATACTATTTCCAACAAATGAATTCAATATTTTATCTATTCAGCCTAAGTAGGAATGGGCGTTCGGCAAGTTTTTAAGAATATGTTCAATGTATAAATTCAACTGAAATAGGAATGCTCGTCCTTCTATTTTTTTTTTAATATGTTCCAGTCAGCAAGATATGTTATAATCTAGTCTGACGGATTTGAGAACAAGATTTTTGTGTAGAGCATATTTTTTAAATTATTTTACAACAAACTCAATATTCTCAACTGCCGAAGGTTATAACTGCTATACGAAAATTTTGTTGAAAAAATTATTTTTAAATCATTTTCCCAAATTCATACTAATATTCTTTTCTTTTTCCTTTATTTGCAGAATCCCCCAAACAGGAGATCTTCTAAGTAACAAAAAATTTGAACACGTTCCTGAAACAAGCAAAAAAAGACCCCATTCGAAAACATACTCAACGCATTATCAACGTGACATTTTTTATTGCTTTCAAACAACAACAAAATCCACAAAAAACACTTAACTGCATTTTTGGTTGTAAATAATACAAGCAGCAGAACTAAAACAAAGAAAACTCCCCAATCAAATACAAAACTACAAATAGAGCAATATTAGTATAGCTAAGCTCCTGCAAAACATCATCCAAAACTCGGAGCTGAGGAATAAGAAAACAACCAAACATTTAGCTTATTTGTTCCTATTGGAATAGTAGTCCTCAAGGAACACCTAACTCTAGTGGAGCAAAAAAGTAAAACAAAAAACGAATCATAAAAAAATCCTGGTGATAAATTGCTGTTGAACGTTACAAGACGCTCATAAAAACTTCACTTTAAGTTGTGTTGCATGTCCCCGATATAGAACAAGGCCGGTTGGTTGTACAGCAGTTTGCTATTACGGTTGTCCTGGCTGGCGGCGTGTACGAGAGTGTGTGTGTCGGTGTCAAACTTAAAACATCCTTTTCGGAACACACGCCCAAATTGTGTACAAGGATATTTACGGTACGTCTAGCGCTCTCCCTCTCGCGATATATAGATTTAACACATTTAAGTGTTCCCGTTTGTCGGTGTCGCGCGCCTTATATCCAATACACTCGGTCGTAATCGTGGTGTCGTCGTCCCCACCGTCATCATCATTCTTGTTCTACACTTAAGATACAGCATTGTGCCATTTCAATGTCTGCAATGTATTTTCCAAGTTGGCAGAATTGAAACGACATTGGTTGCAGCAATTCCATATTTTTTTGTTTGTTGAGAAATGTTAAGGATCAAGTTGAAGGTTACATTACCCCAATAACAGCAACTGCCACTGCAACATAGCACACCACACTTTTTTTCTCAAGACATTGTACTTGACACTCAACAAAAACAACAGCAACAACAACAACGTTATAGTTTCCGCTTCCGTAGCGATAAAACTAAAATTCCTTGGGACACATTCGTACTAAGAAACTTGTTCTTCAAAACAGCAACAAAAACATTACCAGACTTTAAAAATATACTATGGCATACTTCATTTTCTTGTACAACGAGGTTTATAAATGTTTGATATGAATTGAGTGCAAAACTGCCATCACTCTGCGAAACAAAGCACAAGGACTGTAAGTTAAAGAAGAATAAAAAGGACATAAACAACAACAACAAAAATGCAATTTCGTTTCGGTTAGTAAAAGTGCATAGACTCCCGTTTGTTGCATTTTTTGTTTGTCGGTCTGTGTGTGTGGCAAATATAAAATTGCAATATTCCAAACAAAGTTCCGAACAAAAGAACAACCAACCCAAGCAACCCATCATATCTTAAAAATTGTCATAAAAGTGTAAACTAAAAAATACAACAACAACAAAAAAAACTTTATGAATTGTTTTCATCCTTGCCGTGCAATGTTGTAACAAATTCCTCTACTCATAAAACAAACAGCCATATAATAAAGAAAATATGACACAAAAAATGTCCAGTAGTTGTTATACTACAACGAGCTTGGGACCATCTCCACTTATAGCTCCCACTACACAAAAAAAGGATATCACTAGCCATTGTTATCATCATCATCATCTGCCCCAGCATCATCGTACTCGTCATCATCAGCAGCCGGAACAGCAGCACAATCACTATCTGCATCATCGAAGTCTTTGGAGTCATTTATTTTATACACGCCGAAGAATGTCATTGCAATGTGTTGTTTACAACTGTGGCTATTTACTACTGTTATTATGCTCCATTACAACGTTATTACCCCAAGTTAAAGGTAAGTTTTACACAACACAAATGATAGCTGTTTGTATTTTGTCATCATTGTGTCTTTTTATTTCTTTTAGATTTTTTTTCATCTTTTTTCTTTCATTCTTTTTTTTATTATCAGCTAACGTTAATTGAGTTGTTCGTTTATGATTGTAAAGAAAGAAAGTAGCCAATTGTGTACCACACCACTCCAGACATGAGGTACAACACAACAACATAATTAAAATGCAATTTCCTACTACATTTTATCCAAGTTGTCAAAGTATTGGTTTTTTATGGATGACAGATAATTTGTTTATTTATGATGGAGAGTTACATGGGGATATCTTATCAAATATCCTTAAACATAATCAGCTATATGTAACTTCAGCATGCAATATGTGGGTTGTTACAGCAGACCTTGTATGACGGTTGGAATGAAATGAGAAGAGAGAGGAACTCATAAAAAATTCAATATTCCCTTAAAAAATCCATTCGATGTTGAAACAATATTGGAACACTTTAAGACAGTTATTTTCACAATTTTCAAAATGTACTCAAAAAATATCATATAGTGGTATTTTTACATAATGTTTTTTATATCCTGCTCCACACTATGGTACAGGGTATTATGTCTTGTTATACATATGTTTGTAAACGGCAAAAACAAACGAGTTAGACACATGGTTGCTTTTGAGAATATTCATAGAATCACTTTCTAAGTCGATCATTTATTTGGCCCAGGGACGAACCCTATTGAAATTGGGAAAAATCTGTTCAGATTTAGATATAGCTCCCATATATAGTTTCGCCCGATTTTAGGTAAATGGTGCACCAAGGTCCCTATATATCTTTCGATTTGAACGAAATTTGATATAGAGTACTGAATTAAGTCTAGAATGATGTGTGTTAAGTTTCGTGAAAATCGGTTCAGATTTAGATATAGCTCTCATATATATTTTCGTCCCATTTAATGTAAATGGTGCCTCAAAGTCCCTGAAAATCAATCGATTTGCACGAATTTGGCATAACGTACGGAATTACGTCTAGAATGGTTTGCGCTAAGTTTCGTGAAAATCGGTTCAGATTTAGATACAGCTCTCATATATAGTTTCGTCCGATTTAAGGTAAATGGTGCACCAAGGTCCCCATATATCCTTCGATTTGTACGAAATTTGGCATAGCCTAATGAATTATGTCTAAAATGATACCAAAGTCCCTAAATATGTTTCGATTCGCACGAAATTTGGCAAAGCGTACTAAATTAGGCCTAGAATAATATATGCCGAGTTTTGTGAAAATGGGTTCAGATTTAGATATAGCTCCCATATATATAATTCCGTGCGATTTTATGTAAATGGTGCACCTAAATATATTTCGATATGCACGAAATTTGGCCCAGCTTACTGAATTAGGCCTAGAATGATGTGTGCTAAATTTCGTGAAAATCGGTTCAGACTTTGATATAGCTCCGATATATATTTTGCGTCCCGATTTAAGGTAAATGGTGCAAAAAGTCCCTATATATATTTCGATTTGCACGAAATTTGTATAGCTCACCGAATTAATCCTAGAATGATGTGTGCTAAGTTTGGTGAAAATCGGTTCACATTTATATAGTTCCCATATATATTTTTGTCCGATTTAAGGTAAATGACGCACCAAAGTCCCTATATATCTTTCGATTTGCACGAAATTCGGCACAACGTACTTAATTAAGCCTAGAATTATGTATGCTAAGTTTCGTGAAAATCGGTTCAGATTTAGATATAGCTCCCATATGTATGTATATGTATTTTCAATGGCT